>NC_053488.1:62862129-62947353 GCF_015227805.2 Hirundo rustica | reverse complement strand
TTTAATTTCTGAAAGCAAGTAGAATACTTAAGTTAGCTATGAAAGCCTTAAGAAGTTATCAATTCAGAGTTTATCACCACTAACCTTTCAGTTTTGGTAGACAGACTGTGTCTTAAATTCTCTCCTCAAGAATAAAACAGTCACCTGCACATACCTCATTTGCATCACCTGCTTGTCATCTCAAACACCAATAATAAGCAGGGTCATTTTACACTCCTTTCTTTTTTTTAACTGGCATTTACAAACAAGAAAACCTTCAAAATGTAAAATTGCATTACATTATTTCACTAAAATTCTCTGTCATAAGCTATTCCAAATGCTAATATTTTCCCCACCATCATCGCAGGGGTCTGAGTTTGAAAGTCTCAAACACATTACACTTAGAAACATCCTGCTCCTTCAGGACACTCAAGCGACATTCACATTATCCAAAAAGAAAACTTATCTACCTTTCTCCCACATTTCTAATTCACATCTTGACAGACTGAGCACTTGGTAGCGAGTTGCCAGTTAGCTGTCTTACCGTATCTAAAAAAAATCAGAACTTGAAGTCAGTTCCCCTGAGGAATCACCAGACAATGTTAAACAGAAGCAATTCTTCCACGCCTTTTGCATTGAATTCAGACCTAAATCACATTCATTAAGGTCTTTTACAGGAAAAATCTGGAATTCAGAAAATTGAGGAAGTCAATTAAATATACCTGGCCCCAACCAACATGATACTGTTAATGGTAATATCTCTTCCCATGAGGCACCCTAAGTTACAGCCTTACCAACTTCATGACTCCAAGCCATGCCACAGAATGTCATGAACAATGAAAAGCATAATTTAGCTAAATTTCTGAAGAATGGCATGGAAGGGTTATAGTGCAAAAATGCATTGAATGTACAATTTAGTCTTGCGTTGTCTCCACCACAAAAAACAAAAACAAAACAAAACAAAAAAACAAGGCCACTTTCCTTTTTACTTGAAAAGTAGCTCCGTGGTCTTTTCATCTTCCTTGGTTTCTCTGCCCCCTACATTTCTTTCAGTGACTGTGTTCATAGTTCCCATGCTCCTGACAAGGAGATGTAATTCATCCACAGCTCTTTAGGAAGCTGACGTTTTAATACTCTATATGGTAATGAAGAGCTGAATAAATACTTTGCATCGAGCTTACTAAGAAAAAAAATGAGAGATACCTATTCTAGAAGCCATTTTTCTATGCAACTCATCAGCGAATCTGTTCAAAATTGAAGGATCTAAAGCAGATATTGTGAAACACACTAACAAAATAAACAACAATTACAGAAGTACTCTACAGGCATTTAAAACTCAACATTAAAAAGCTCAGTAAGGAAGTGGGTTGACTCACGCAAATGAGTGAGTTCTTTGGCATGTCAGGACTAGAAATGCTGAGCAGCAAACAACTACTAAGAAAAAAAAAACACTTCAACAAAGAAGACTGCTAATGTGAACAGAAACTACAAATAAAAATATGGTTAGTAGACCCTCATAAAAATATATGGTTTATATGAAAAGAATTGGCATGGTTTTAGCAAAAGGAAATCCTACTTTTTAGAACTATTTAAGATCTCTGAAAGAGTCAAGAAATACAGGGGTGAGAGTGCTGTAGTTGACAAAAATCAACTTTGGCTTTCCAAAAGAGTTCCCAAACCAGGAAACTGAGCAGCCACAGAATGTGCAAGGATCCTTATAAATATAAACAGAAACAAATCCTGGCTTGCTCACACCTGAAATACTATGTGCAATGGAGGAAGGTGGAAGCCACAGACAAAATAAACTAAAAGGTATTTCCTCCCCACTGTGGTTTGTAGGTCTGTGGTGTGTCCTCACCAGTCAGATGTTACTGATACATGGAATTTACATGCATCTAAGGGGAACTAGAGAAATTCACATCTTAAAAAAAAAAAACAACTATATTTATTCAGGGTTATTAGATACAAAACCACATCCAGTCCAAGAAGCTCTTTGAGCTGCAAGTCATTGAAGAAAAAGAGGGCAGCAAAAGGCAAGTGTCACTCACCTGCCTGGTTTTCATCTTTGAGCATCAACTATTGCTAATGACTTACTTTTTCTAACAGTGAACACTTACAAATACTATGACTTGCATGATACACACTTTTTGTTACTACTTAGAAAACTCACCAGCAATAAGCTTCTGAACTCTGACACTTGAAAGAGAACTACACTGTTAGCAAAATTACACACCTTTCCACTTGTTTCACCAGTGACCAGAAACAGATGAATCACTATAGGTGCGGAGAAGCCTTTTTTCCTTGGCAGTTATGCACAAGCACTTCAGTTCAGGAACCTGTATTCACTTTACTAAAAAGACATACCTACATAAGCATAAAATCAGGTTGTGAGGTAATTCTATAAGACCATAAGTCTGCCACTGCCTGCTTCAAAAAGATACCTGAATTCACAAGTTTTATTAACCAGCACTTGAACGGATTTCAAAATCAGCTGTAAAGCTGTTAGGTAAGACTAGTTTCTCATTTTCTTTTGAAAAAGCACCAAAGACTGCCTAATCATACTGAAACCTCATGTGCCTCACTGCATGGCACTGAGGAGACACATATTCCTCCTCCCCTTTGCTTTTCAAAGGTAAGCATACAGAGAAAGGGTGTAGCACCCTATCTGGGTTGAGCCTCTAGGTATTGCCCACCACATTAACCCACTCCTTGGACAACAGTTGATTCATGTCATGTTATTGCTACACAAGAGGTGCGTACATGCCTTTAGGCCATGATGCCTTCAGGACAAGAGGCAACAGGCAGAAACTGATGCATACGAAGTTGCACCTGAACATGAGGAAACCCATCTTTACTGTGTCTGGAACAGATTGTCCAGAGAGGTTGTGGAGTCTCCCTCACTGGGGGTATCCAAGAACCACCTGGATGCAATCCTTTGCCGCGTGCTTTGGGACGGCCCAGCTTGAGCAGGGAGCTTGAAACAGATGACCCCGTGCGGTTCCTCCCAACCTGACCCGTGCCATGACTGTGCGATGCCACAGGCGCGGGAGGGCGCACAGGGCGAGCGAGACCCCGCTCACACCGACTCGCTGTGGGCGGGTGTCCCTGAGGACGACTCAGTCCCAGCCGAGCCGCCGAGCCGCGCCCGCCCGGGGCCTCAGCACCGCCTCACGGCGAGCGGGGCGGTACCTACGGGCCCCGCGGCACCTCCACGGCCCCACGCCCGCGTCACCTGCAGCGTCCGCAGACGGGCCGCCTCTCGCAGTGCTCCACCGGCAGCTCCCACAGCCCCTCGCAGCCGTCGCCTTCCCCGCCCGGAGCCGTGGTCAGGCCCGGATGCGCCCCACCGCCATCGCCGCTCCCTTCCATCCCGGCGTGGTGAGACCGCGAGGCCGCCGATCGCCAGGGGGCGCCATCGGGCAGGCGAGCGCGAAGCCCCCGCTGACGTGTGAGACGGCACCGCCCCTTCCTGAGACTCGCCCAATGGGAGCGCGCGAAGCCCCGGTGGAGCCCCGCCCACTAAAGCGGCGCCAGTGGTAGGCGCTCACGCAGAGCAGCGGGGCGGGACCGGTAGGGGGCGCTGTCAGCACGCGGCGGTTGCGAGGAGCTGCTGGGCCTTCCCGGGCAGCGGCAGGGCCGGGTGAGCCCCATCCCGCCGGGAACGAGGGAACGGGAAAGGGGAGCCGGGAACCCCTGCCCGCCCCCGCCACTGCTCTCACCTCACGGGTATCGGCACCGTCGAGAGAGACCGACAAACAACCCGGGCCTGGAGCTGAGAGCGCCCCGCTCCGCGTAGACAGCAGCTCCTGGTGCTACTAGTGACATTCGGGTGGGAGATTGAATTTTTGATATCGTTTTTTTTTTAAATCACAAACTTCTGGTTGTTAAGTAATTACATGGCCACTTTAACTGATGTTTTATTGCAAGTGCTGCAGAGTAGGAGTTCAGGACTTCCCAAGCCCTGGATCCATTATAACCCCTCCTGTATTCACACGACTCCGGGAGAGTTTCTGCATGTAAGTTATATACTGTGGTCATTAAGGTAGATATGTTAATAAGCTATGTCTGTTGGAGTTCACTGTACAGTACAATGAAAGTCAACTCCAAAGCTGTTGCAGTTTGCATTAGAAATCTACTGAAATATAGCAGCCAGTAGATTTCCACACAAGAGATCCTCTCCTTAAATTAGCATCTGCAGATGAGTGGGCCGGTTGTGTTGTTTCCTGTTTTCTGTTCTGCATCCAAAATAAACTGTATTGTGTTTACGTATAACAATAATCAGAGCCATTTGATGTAATTCAGATCTCCTGGTATTCTATTCATGCACAATATTAATGTAATTTTGCTTTTAAGTTATGTATTTTTGTACTGTAGTTTTGTATTTGTAGCTCAAGCTACATTTACACTAATTTTCTTGTGTAGCTATTAGAATAAATTTTCCTCACAAGATTGAAAAAAAATCAGAGACCATTGATTCTGAAGCTGGCTGTATACTTATATTGTAAATGAAACAAAAGACAAACAAACAAACAAGCCCAAAGAAACAAACAGGAAAAAAAATCAGGTTTAAAAAAAAAAAACACTATGCAAATTCTAAATTATAAAGTTGTCTATTGCGAGTATTATAGACCTCCTAATTTAGGATAGGGAGACTGGTGTGGGTGGTGGGGAAGGCTGAAACTTTTTTATTAAGCTGCAAGCCTCATCAGGAGTATGTTGTTATAACCTACAAACAGCTTATTTAGGCCTACTGTTAGAAGGATCACAGTGGGTAGGACAAGGAGTATTAATGAATACTTTCCTAGTTCTACCTTATTAAGAAGGGTCTCCATGCAGGGCTACCAGCAGAAGCCTGGATATGCCTTCACAGCTTTCCACAGCTCTTCAAAGACTTGAGTTTTTTATCTGCTTGCAAAGTATAATCGGCTTTAGTCATCAGCTTAAAAAGAAAGTAAAACATTGTAAACTGTTCTGGTCAGACCACACAAAAGAAGAAAATAGATCTGCAGGTAAATGCCTAAAATTAATGTAACAATAACTTGGTCTGAAGTAATTTTGTTGCCAAGGAAATGGGTGAACGTGGCATTGGATATGGAGAGGTTCAGCAATGAAAAGATGCTTTTCTCTATTTGCGTATATCTGAAGAGCATAGTGAGTCAGTTGAAACTGAAGGAAAATGGAAACATGAGATCAGGTTAGGATCACCTGACCATGACTAAAAGTAGGTTTGAGGACAGAGAGTTCCTGTTAGCAGAACATTTGTGTTCTGGACTACCAACAACAGTGGAAGGGATTAAAAGCCAGCTAAACACTAGCAATATATATATATATATATATATATATTTTTTTTTTTTTTTTTTAACAGAGCTAGTGTTTGCTATATCTGTGTTGTTTCTAAGCATCTTCTCTCAGTAAAGGCCAAAAAACTACAAATCTGACATTAAATACTAATTTTTAAAAATTGGAAGCATTATTTTTTAGCCAAAACATCTTGTTTGAATAAAGAGGCATCTAAGAGGAAAATTACTGAATATTGAAGTCTAAGACAAAAAGTAAAATATATTTTATGGCATATCTTGATAATCTTTTGCAGGCTAACAGGTATTTATGTTCACACTATCTTTTAAATTCATTAATAGCTTGAGTATTTGATGAACAGACTTGATTGCAAATTCACATGTCCACCATCGTATCAGAAACCTGAGGAATTCACAGCATGTCTTTGTACCAATGCTTGAAATTTGTAAATTTACAGACCTAAGTGATGGGGTGACTGGGAGCTTCTTGCTTGTGCTTAATACATTTGATGTAATGCACTGTACCCTTCTTGGGATAATAAATGGTCACATGTTTAGTGATTCAGTGTAGTGTGGGAAGTCCATTAAATTTTGTGGAAAGTACCGTTCTTCTGTGTGTCCAATCTCTTCTGCATCTTTACATAAACCATTTCTCATTTATCCTAGGATTTAGTATTTATTTTATTTTAGGGTTAGCCCTTACTGAGTAAGAACAAGTTACATTTCCTCCTGCTGCAAGTCACCAAAAATTACTTCCTTGCCAAGTGAGTCACTGAAAACCGATATAGTCACGGACAAAGACCCTCTAACTAATCAAAGTTAGAAAGTGGTATGTTTATTCACCGGCAGGCGGCACGGGAGTCATCTCCGAAAGGCATGGCCACCCCGAACAAGGCTCTTTGCTGTCTATTTATTCTCCAAGATCTTACATACAATACTTATGCATAACCCCAGCACCTCCCATCCCCGCTCTGTATTAAAATGAGGCTATCAGTCCTTCACGCGTGTGCAGTTCTTCTCTTGAATTGGGTCGGTGGTCTCGAATTGGGTCAGTGGTCTCAAAGGATGAAGTCAGGAGAGTCTTCATCAGGTCTCTGTGACCCTTGGCACTGTCCAAGGTCCCCTGCTTTGTGATTGATTGATACCAAGTCCAGGTGCTGGCCATGGTTCTTAGTGGTTTCAATCTGTTCTTATGACGGTTCACTTACTCCACTTTTTCTATAAACAAGCTCATAATATAACAGCTGTAGCTTAGGCATCTAATAATCATTAACCTAACATTTACTGATCTAACTTACATCTTGATCAATATAAATTGCTTCTAACTCTTAACTAAAATCTTAGCTCTTTAAAATCATGTTGCAGAAGAAGTTAAAATTTTATATACATTTATTTTAAGAGATGTGAAAAAGCTGTCAGCATTGTAGTTCTCAAAGAAGTATATTCAAATGACAGGTGTCGTTTCCAGGCAGCTTTATCCAGTTTAATTCCAAAAACCATGTTTCTACTGCCTGGTTTGACTCACGGTTTCAAATACCAGCATAAGGAATTTGCAAGCCTGCTGGATACATATCTTTTCTTTTGTTTCCTTTGTAAAAGCTGTGTCCTCACACAGAATGTTCCTTCACGGCAGTTCACAAATGTTGAATTCGGGTAGCTGTGTTCACGTTTCCTGTCCATCCCCATCCTTCTCCATGTATTCAAGTGATGATCCAGCATTCAAACTGGGGGGCGCTGCCTGAGCTGTCCTACTGCGCAGTCAGCAAGAGGCACAGTCTGCGCAAGTGCAGTGGGAGCTGGGAACTTGGAAGTCATGCTGAGCTGAGCTGCTGCCTTCTGGGCACCACAGATGAGCCTGGAGAACTGACTGGCACTGAGAAACGTGAGCCAAGGGGAACAAGTTTGTAGACAGGTGATCTGGGAGACGCTTATACAAAGGCAGCCATGAAAAAGAAGGATGATGATTTTGTCCATAGTATGATTCTGCTTCATTGCCTCGCAAAAGAAGATAAACATCTTAGTGTTCGTACAGCAGAATGGTATCAATAAAGCAGCTTCTAGGCTGACATGTGTGAACAGAATCCCATGTGCAATATGGAAGACAGTATATATAAGGGGGTTCCAGAACAATGTTGGTAAATACCACTCAAGGTGGAGCTCGGTGCAGAAGTGTGGGGGTGTCTGAACTAAAAACCAGGAACTGTTGAGTTTTGGGGAAGAGCTTGCTTTTTTGTTTGACCTAAGCATGTACTGACCTGATTTGTCAGCCCACTTGTTTCCCAAGACAGGCCTTCTTGAAGGAAAAATAGTGGTTTAGTGTGACAAGATAGCTGCCCAGAATAATCCTCTCTGATTTCCCACCAAAGTCGGTGACTGTTGCTAGAGTTACTGTATTTTTCCACATACAGAGAGATACTGTGAGACTTAAGGGCAAAATTTGCCTGTTCCTGTCTCTGTTCTAGAAAATGCTATACTATAACAGATTTGCAACACAAAGGATAGGAGTAAAGCACCACATCTTACTTGTTTGCCTGGGCAGCTAAGGATTACATTTCAAGGAACAAAAAGTAGAAAGTAAAACAATATAAGACAAACAAAAACAGAACACACACATACACAGACAAAATAAAAACCAACACCACCACCAACAACAAAAAACAGAACAAAACAAACAAACAAACAAAACTGTGACAAAGATCTATCCATCCAGTACTAAAAATGTGATTGCATGGTAAGAACTATGTAACAATTATGTACAGTGCATAATGTTGTCTCCCAAGCTGTTGAACCTGTGGGCTTCAGGTTCAACAGTAAAACATTGTGTTTAAAGTCTTATGTTTAAAGTCTCATTATGTTTAAAGTCTTTGGATTTGTCTGTCATTTGTGTTAAGTCACTGCTTTGTAAATACTGACAGCAAATTACTTGAAAAATGCAGAATTAATTTCAGCTATTTTAGTAACCACTGGGGGCTTGGAAATGTCCTTTACATAAACTAAAGAAACAACAGGAGCAATAGAAGCACCCAATTTGTCACTTATTGTTTCTTTGTGGGTTTTTTCTGTTGACCTAAGAAGTAAAATCTGTGCAATTATGTTCAAAATGCTTTGCAGCAATGATTACACCTTTATTCTGCCTGATGAAAAGTTTTGTGTTGAGCTTGTTCTTTAGCACCTCTCTTCTACCTATTTGCCAAAAAAAGGAGGCACTTTCTATAGCCTCATTTACTTTCCAGAATCACAGGACCTGGGGGATAAATATGTTTGTCCATTGAAACTTCCCACACAACCACTAGATACCCTGTAAGAATGTGCAGTTAGGAACTATTTTTGTGTGAGGAAATAGCTCAAAATAACATTCCATCCCAGCTGTCTCATGCTATCTCTTGTACATACACTTTTATTTTTGGCATAACTACACAGATGAGTTACAGTGAAATAATCAGGGCGTGACTTTGCAAGGTAACTACTGCATATCAAAACCACTGGTTTACATGTTTTCACATATGGTTAATATCAGGAAGTGTTCTTTCTCCCTTAAGGATAACTACCAGCCATTTTGAAAAAAAGTAATAATGAAGTCAATGATACTATGAGTAGAACCTTATTTCTTTACTTGGTCTTAAAACAGTGAAACCTTTTAGTGAATCTGTATTGGAATTAATTTCAGTGAAGTTATATAAAGTAATATTTTTCTTCCAGGAATATGGGAAGTACTGGAGTAGGACAAATATCAGTACAGTCTGGAGCTTGCTTTTGAAGTCTCACCCAGGTTAGCCTAAATGGCTTATGTTAGCCTCACTTTGAAGACAGAAACCCCATGGAGGCCAAAGGTTGGTCTGCAGCTGCAGAGTTGAGTGGTTAACCATTCATCACTTGCAAATACATTTTACACTGTTTACCTCACACAGATAAACTAGCAGAGTCCTAAGCCTCTAGCATAGATACCATTATGGTAGCAGACATTATTGAGAGGCAGCTTTTGAACATTTTGGTTGCATTTGTTACTATAAAATGTTGCTAATTATACAGAAAGGTGGTCGCTTCCAAATCAGTTTAATAAAAACTCTGGTGCTTGTATGGCTGCTTGCAGTCTGCCTGTGCTGGGAGTTCAGCATTCTGCATTTGTCAATGATGTCAATGGCTCTGCAGGTATTTGTTCCTGATCAAGTAGTTACTTTTAGTAGTGGATTAACAATTCCTTCTCCTAGTGAGAACTGTAAACAAACATGGGCATATTGGATTCTCATGAAACAATGTTCACTTGTTCCAGCTCAGAAAATGGTGAGTGCTGGCAGGGTATCAGGTGTTAGATGAGGCTGCTGCAGGCTGCCTCCAGCCAATTTCCATCAAGCTCAAACGAGCATGTTGCTCAAGCCAGCATATATTCAGCAAACTTTAAACATTGCAGCATATTTCTAAATGCAACAAATAATTTGAAGATGCACATAAATTGTCAGAGCTGGTGAAAGTGATGGTCTTGCCCACCTTCCCACACTCCCCATCTTGCCTGGTGTAATGCGAGTGCCCATGTGCCCACACATGCCACTCTGCATGTTTCTCTATTTCCTCTCAGATAGACCAGCTAGGTTTACCCTGTGACCAGCCAGACATTCATGCTGGCATGAGCATGCGTGAAGAATGAGGAAGAGAAAAATATCCACCTGTCCATTCTCTAGTGTCAATGAAAAAGAGAAAGACCTGTAAAAATTTAAATGCTGGGAAAAAAACCCTGATTTTCTGGGCATGTACTGGTGCCTGTAGAGGTTGGCCTTGGTCACCAGTTGCTGTCTTGGTGTGGGCCAGCCCTGTGATGAGTACAGTCATAATGTACTGGAAGGGCATATGGCAATATACGCAAGTATTGCCAGCTAAAAATAACTCTTTATGGCAGCTTCACTTTTTTCTATCACCCTTCCTTTTTCTAAGCTGCCACTTGTCCTTTCCTATTGCTCTGCTGCTGCAGTGTTCATCTCACCCATGCCATGGTGTGCTGTGAAACAGCCTGCCGGGCTGCTCCTTGGGCTGTGCTCCCTGCCAGCACAACGCCCACAAGGCTTCACTGACCTGAAAAATCTCTGTGTACTCAATTCTTTGTTTCACTCCTATGGGCAGGTTGCAAAAGATGTGAAGAGACGGAAGTCTGGAAGAATACACTAGTTACCTAGTTCAGCTCATGAGTCTGATTTCTTTCATACTTGTAAAATCTAATTGCCTTCTCAGTTCCTTTTGGTTTTATCTGTTGCAAGCAAGTCTCTCAAGTTGCATGAGGAAGTCACATGGAACTTCATAAAATTATTCTATGAGGTCACATGTAAGTGTTATCTCCTTTTTGAAACAGCTTAGACTGAACATCCAAGTGAAATATATCATGTGGCAGATTCCTAGCATTCATTTGGTTCTTTCATAGAAGAAAAAAACAAACATTTGTAAGGTGTAAGCACATATTCAAACACAGTAATTTCATCACTGATGTGAAAGATTGGTAACCTCTGATGGCTTTCCGATGGCATTATGTCTTCACTCCTGAGATAGGGCTAATTAACAGGTGATTCCAACCACTAAGGCTGTAGTTGCAGCCTGTGATTGCAACTCTGATGACTTGGAGTACATTACAGTAAGGGGTAACTGAGTTCTTCATCCTAATTTCAAAATGCTTAACTAAAGTCAAAAATGCTTAATTAAATATTCAAAAATCAAAACCTATGCACTGTATAGAGACAAGTGCAGTTGGTTGTACAATCTTGGTATGCTTGTGTATATTTTGTAACTGTAAAATGCAGTTGAAATTACAAAGAACAGATGTAAAACAAAACAGGTCAACTTCAGTGATGTAGATTAAAATAGGTAGATGAGAGATAGCTTTTGAAGTAGTAAAATACTATAGGCAAGGGACAGTATGTCCTCCAGAGCTTTATAGCTTTAGAACTAAACCATAAATCTTGTTTCCAGGACTGCCCCGTGGAGACTCCTGTACATTACTTTTCTCTTGGAAGATGACAATCATGTCAGGAGAGAATTCACTTTATCAGCTTGTGCTGCTGATGTAGATGTGGCTTGTTACAGGGAGAGAAAAGGGTGCACAATTCAGAATACTGATGGAAATTTTTGAGTTTTTATTAAAGTCTTCCAGAAGTCAATGTTCCAATCAGCTGTACCTTTACAGGGCATTTTGAGACATCAGAACCAACCCCCTTTTCCACTCAACTTAAAAGATTTGCATTCAGCAAGTCATTTCAAAGCCATAAGAAAATTATAACCTGAGTGTGAAGTTTTACAGACCTTTGACTGGAAAGCTGGTCAAACACCATAATTACAGTGGTTTTTTAGTGTTTCCTGCTCCATTGTCAGCAATGGTATGCCCTACCCTAGGTGGTCAAACGAGACAGGTTCCACTTGTTTGTTCTTTAACTCCCACTGTAAGTGTAGCTAAATTACTTCTGCACTTAATGAACAGTGAAGTTAAAAGCTTTAAGGGTGGATGAAAGAAGTACAAATGGTACCTGTTTTGCAATGTAACATTCAGCTTATGCTCCTTTTCTTCTATCAGAAGGTCATATGCAACTAACAGAGTATTTATTGGTGAAAAGAATTCACCTCTGAAAAGCGGAAGTACCTGTCTCTTTAAATACAGGATGTTTTGGTCATTTGGAAAATATGACAATGCAAAAGGGATATGCCAGGCAACTTTACTCATCTGTATGTGCTTAGCAGTATCTTGCCGTTTCTTAGGTTGGGCAGTTTCACAGACTGAATGCACAATATATTCTATAGGATTTGTTTTTTCTGGTTCTGCAAATACAGTCTTCCAGACAAGTTTACATCAAATGGAGTAAAAGCCTCAGGTGACAGCAGTAACACAGGAAATTTAGCTGAGCCTTCTTGTAAAGAACAAGAAAGTAACAAAATTATTCCATAAAACGTGAGCATTTCAAGTTTCCTCTCTATACTGTTTAAGAAAATGATTGAAAGATGTGAAAACATACAGTAAGTCAGAGAAACTGTCATCTTCCAAAGCAGCGCTAATGCAGAACTATCATCCTGGATTTATAAATCAAACACCAGACTAGTATTAAATAGTGTATCTGAAATCTGCCTTGCTACTCTAGGACTAGGCTGTAATTGGATACATATCACAGAAAAATATGACAGGGGAAATTATGGAAATAAAAGTTCATCCTGTAGTAGTAGTAAGAAAGAAGACAATAGCATATGACACAGAAAGAAAACTTCATTAATGAGACATATATTTCCAGCAGAAAGAACTTTGAAGAAAACTGTGCCTTAGACAGCAAAGTGTAGAGCACAGGAGATAATTTTTGCCTCTGTACTAGCAAGGGTGGAGTAAGTGGATTGATTCAGGGTGTTTCCTGGTCCTGGACAGGACCTTTCTTGGATGCTTCCAACTCACAGGGCTGATCAGTTCTCCTGCTTTGAATCTTACAATGTAGATGTTCCAAATCTGGTGCTATTAGGTACTGTTTATTATCTGTCATGCAGATAATAAACAGTACACTGTCATACACTCTGTGACATACTGCTTCTGTCACAGCCATACTGATAGTTTATATTTATTCTAATGGTTAAACTGCAATTGTTAAATGGATGCACATAAACAACTAGGATAACTTTTAGTTAAAATGCAGATAGTGGTGCATAACGTATTAAGATTCCCTTTAGGTACTTCCGCATCTTGAGTTCTGGGATTCTGTTTTTGCTTTGGTTCTGATCATTGTGCTTACTCTCACATACACTTGCTAATCCTTCTTAAAGCCAGCAATATCCTTAGTGGCATCAGACATTTAAGGAAGTTAAAATTGAAGTTCATGGATTTGTATCCCCTTCAAAGAATTGTTTTACATAATAGAAAGTACTGTCAGGCAAAACACTCTTTCTTCCAGTTGCTGGCAAATCAGAGGAAATAAAAATAAACTGCCTTATTAATTTTAGGAATATTATTATTTTGCTAAGCAGACAGTTTCCTTCTTAATGTCCTGATTTTAATGCTTTGCCAGACCACTATGAAATCCTTTTCCTTAGATTGGACTGATTTCTTTTTTTCTCCAAGAAATTTTACATTCTAGCAAAAATTTTGAACTAAATAACCCAAATGTGTAGTTCCATGAGTGGCCTTGCACAGTAAATTGTTGTGGCAGTGTCAATATTTTGTGTTACTTTACCATCTGCTTGATAGATAATGTAGTAGGCAAGATCAATGCCCAACATAATTATGTCAGTAGAAACCTTGATATAGTGTAGCTGTAATGACAATGTCCTTCCTAGGGCAAGGACGTGGCATCTATTATCTCTCATCTGCAACCTTAACATGACTTCAACCTGTCTACAAAACCCCTCTCACTTTGCAAAAAGTCACAACAGGGAATTTCTTAGAAGAATGATGCATTGATTTCTCCCTGATACTGTAAGAACAGCAAGCTGTGCAGGGACTAAATGGCATGATGGGCTGTACTTACATACCTAAATAGAGCTATCCTTATGTGGACCAAATGTAGTAGTGATTTTAGTGTAGATGATTTTAGTCATGAGGCTGCATAGGAGGGATAGGGAAGAGAAAAGGAGGGTGTATTATACAGTACTGTAGATGCCAGACCAGCAAAGTCGTTAAAAATTCCATAAGGACAAAGGAGGCAGGGAATATGTCACCATTATAAGGTAGTTCACTACTTAAGGAACACCCTGGACATGTGTTTGCATTTTATAGCATTGTCTGGTAAGTCAGGGCATAGTCAATCATGGTGTTGGACAGACACTTCAGGAATGAGCCCATTTTCTAGAGAATCAGAGTCAGCTTTGATATCAGTGGGAGCAGTGAATCCCAAAGGATCTGCTGGCATAATATTCTTTCCAAGACTAAGACCTGATAGTTAGGTCATGGGTTGGACTAGACAACCTCAAAGTTCTCCTCCAACCTGATGATTCTTTGGGAATGAATTTTGGGATGAAAATTAATGAAATTTGTGGAGGTTAGACTAGATGATCTCTAGTCCATTACAGGTGCATTACAGGAAGTCGATTACAACCCTAACTGTTCTGTGATTCTATGAATTAGAAGGCTTGAAATTTAAAATGCTGAAAAATTGTGGGGAGAAAATTTTTAACAAGCTGGATCCAAGGAGACTCATAGAAGCTACCAATTTTTCTTGAATATTGCTGGATTTTTAAACAAACTTAAGATGAGAATGCAATCAATGAGATATTATAGACAGTAAGCAGGACATAAGAATAACTACCTTCCTAGGAAAACTTTCTTTTGAAAAAAATGCAGATTTCACACCAGACCACAGCAAGAAGGGGAATTTTAAATTCTTTTAAAACTGAATTTAAAATAATTACTCAAATGTACTTCACTGTATTAATCATATTTATATTAATTATACAGTATTACAGTATAATTATATTATACTGTAACTGAAATCAAGAATTCAGAGTGTGGAAAAGACTGGTAGAAGATACAGAACAACATGGGTTAAGTTTTCTGTGTGTTTCATCTGAAATAAAGAAATAGAGATAAAATATTAGAGAGAAAAGGCACAACTTGTGATATTCTTCATGACAGAAGCAAATTAGAAATTCAAAGTATCCATTGGAAAGGTGGAATAAGTGGGTATGCCTCCCAAATTACAGTCACTGTGTCTTTTTCCCCCAGATGGTATTCCATGATTCAATATTAGGATACAAATTTGGAAATAAAGATTGATGAGGCATCTGATAAGATGAATTATTTGAAAATTTTGTGACAAAATATTTGAGAATTATAGGATTACTTATACCAAAGTAATTTCTCTGGATTATCCAGTCTCAGCAAGAATGAGGAATAAATTTGCTCCACAAGACAAGACATTTCAGAAACTCTTAAGTCCATTCCAGTAAGCAGCCAGGAAAAGTACGCACTAAGCCTCTTGTTACCAGCTCAGTTCCGAGATACATATCACTGATCACTTACTACTCAAGGTACTAAAATTATGTCAGTGCAAGTATTACAACAGGCTTCATAAAAATATGTGGAAGTCACATAGTATAACCAATTGTTAACGAGAGAAGAAAAATACATAAATTATGAAACTCGTAAAAATTAATAAAGTGGACAAATGCAGTTCTGGACATATGGAAGCCAAACCCTGAAGTGTGCACATTCCAGCAAAGATGATGTTATAATACCGTGTCATTAGGGTGAAATCACATTAGCAGAAACTCTTAATAATGAATAATGTCACAGCATACATACAATATTATAATAGATACGTCTGCTAACAGCTCATCATAGGTGGTTGTGACATTAAAAAAAAAAAAATAGAGGTTTGAAGAGTTAATTGAGAAATACACATTCCCAGATACTTTCCACTACACTGTTTACTGGGAAGTTCAATAATAAAAGAGCAAACAGGTTTTCCCTTTAGTTTAGCCTTTGACAATGGATCACAGCTTGGCTATGCTGTACTGTTCCTTAAAATATAGACCATTCCCAGGAGAGCTTTTAATTAACATCAAATAGTAGCCAGAAAGATTTCTTTCAAAAAGACAGCAAAAAACCCCATAATTGAGCCAAATTAATTAAAAACATTGAGATGAAATTTAAGTGCACAACAGCATGTGGTATCATTACAGAGGAAGCTACTCATATCCCTATGAAACACGGCTTTTTAATTACAGTCTTTCAGGAAAAAAATGCCATTTCTTCCCTATCCTTCATGGGAAATATGAAGGAAGAACACTTAACAGCAACGTAAACAGTAAATGGAACAAGGGTAGAAATCTGTTTCCACCAGCTCTCAGATGGAGAAAAGAGTCAGCAACTGCAGTGAGCAGAAGGGACAAAGAAGTGCCTCTTAGGGATCTGATCCATCAAATATACTTTTGAAAGGGTCCTTTCAGCACTCTTAAGTTGGTTAATATTGAAAATGCTTGCCAAATAGAAGATTGTAATATAAAAATGCAAGGTTAGATATTTTTCTTTTCATGTCAAAGGATAGGGTCACCATTGTTAGGAGCGAACAAAAACTAGGTTCAAAGTACCACGGTGCCATGGGACAATCCAGATAAGCAGAGAGCTCAGGAGGTGCCTGATGCCAGACATTGCTTCTAGCAGTGTCAGGCATGGGGCCAGACCAGGCTGTTCAGGAAGGGATTGAGCCTGCAAAGCCCCTGTGCAGCCTGAGTTGCTGCTCATCTGTTCTCCTGATTAAAGGTTTCCAAATGGCCACTCTCAGCCTCTCCTGCCCCTCACTTGCCCACATTGCACCACTGAGAAGAACCCTGCTTCTGACAGTCCCTCATAGGCACTGGAAGTTGCTTTTAGGAGCTCCCAAGGGCCCCCCTTGCTCGGGCTGAACCAGCCCTGGAGCACAAGCCACTGTAGGCAGCACCAGAGCAGTCTAGGGGCCCACAGCCTGTCCTCCCTGGGTCACATCCAGAGAGTCTCTCTCATATGCTGTGAAGTGCACGGTCCCATTTGAGCTATGAGCCTGCTTCCTCAAGAAACTTGAAAGATCCCCATATTCCTCTTGTAAAGACTGAAAATTCAGTGGGGAAAATAAAAAAATCCAATGTATAAAAGTTAATATAAAAACCTGTAATTTTGTAATAGTATTAATTCTGTGCATATATGGACTTGTGTCATGGTTTAACCTCTGAAACCAGCAAAACTTGTATTTGAGGACTTGGAATTGCCTTGCTGAACAGACTTAAAATAATCACACCCTATCATTTCCCATGACAAGTACGATCTGAAGCACAGAGGAATTTGAAGTCCCATGTTGCAACACTGCAGCTCACAGACTATATAAGAACTTCTGTGAGATAATACAAAAAGATGGCTCAATGGACTTCCTCCTGAGAACAGTAAAAAAAATCAGCATTCACTTCAGTGAAGAGTAGGAAATAGGCTGGAAGGAATTTATCTCATGCAGGTTCAGGCCAGCTAAGGTGACATCCTCACGAAAAGAAAAAACAAAGCAACAAAATCAGCAGCATTGTGTCTATTCAATGCTGAAAGAAAATCCACTTAACAGCCAAACAACAAATACTGCAATTATTATGGGTTTTGGCTGGCATATTACACAAAGTCACACATTTCAGAATTTTCTGTAGCTTGAGCTTCATATGACACTGATTTTTCTGTTGTGTATCTGTGCGATCACATGCAGCAGAGGTCTGTATTATGGTGCTGCCACCCAAAACTGTGAAGCAGAGAAAAAGTAGCAGGGTGTGTCAATTTTCTGTGTCCCTCTCAGGTGTAAGATTATGAAAATGGCCTCTATGTGAAAAAGTGTGTGCTGATGTGAACAAAGGTGATGAAACCATAGGTACCTAGCAAAGGTATATCCTCAGATTACCTTGATATGCACACAACTTGCTAACTACGGCACAATAGAAATTTTGCATGATGTGCACACTGCAAAGTCAGAGAAGTGTATGAAGGAGCAATGATATTACTGGGGACATGAATTTATACAACCTTGAGGTCCTCAGCATGTGCATTGCACGCCTTTATATAGAGGTAGGGAAAAGTTAAAAGGCACCTTTTAATGGAGAGCAGCTAACTGTAAAATAATCTGGTTTGTAACAGTCTACCAGACCACCAGACCACCAGACCACCAGATATGTCCTGTGCTCATGGCACATTTGTAAAGCGATTGAAAGAAGAAATGGGAGCTGCACATGAGCCTGAACAGACATGACAAGCAGGTTATGCAGCTGTCTGCTGCTGCAGTGGTACCTATCAAAAAAAGTATTAGAAGGTAAATTTGTAAAAACTTAGATCCTAATAAGGGTACATGTGAACAAATTTAGTGTCCCAAGCATCTTAGGTCAAGTTCTCACATATTTCACTTAACAGTGGTAACGAATAAGAAGGGACACACTTCCATCTCTGCTCAGTTAATTTAGTCTTGTCTGCTCTCCCTTGGGAGTGGGTCTTAGGAGGACTTTTGCCAAATATTTGCCATAAACAGGCAACCAAATAACATCTTCAGAGGGCACTAGTGAGCTTCTCAAAACACTCCACTTGCAAATGCCCAGATATATTGAGGGGTAAAGTGTTCCACCAGTACTTATGTACATCTGTATCCATCAATTTCACAAACCAAATCAGACATCACTTTTCCAATTTACATAAAAGATGACCATGTTCTTATTTTGTGTATATTTAGTATCTATAAAAGGGTTTGGAAAATTTCCAGATCCATCTCCCAGAGATTCAGTTCTTGTCCTCACTGAATAAAATGCACACTTGGCTAAAATTAGATGACTTGTCTTAGGAAAGAATGAATGAAGCTATTTGTAGATATTTTTCATTTAAATTTTTCCAAATGTGATAAAACTGACAGCTGATACATTTTGGTTAATGATTTGCATTGCACTTTATTTGCCATTCTCCTTGCTGTTGTTGGACCAGTGGGTAATATCAAATTGTGCAGCAAATCTACTAATTTTTGCTTATTTTATGAAACTTTAAATTTCTTCAAATTCAATTATTTTATTTAGTATAATATTATGCAAAGTGGCCTTATAACAATTACCATTTCCCAAATTTAACATGCTTTTATGGTCCTTGTGAAACATAACTTCACAAAAAAGAATGCTCTGATAGCATTGAAGTTGGAGGCCCATAAATTAAAATTCAGAACTAAAACAAGTTTAGAATTAACATGGAAGTCACACATAATTAAAAGTGAACAATTCATCTGTTGTTTTTTTTTTCCCCCCAAGAAATATTTATAGCCTTTGTGAAAGAGATCTTGGGGATTTTAATGCTTTTGGTTTGAGCCCTGCTTTTCCTTACAGTTTTGTAAGTTATTGAAGATGACAGTTTTAAAACTGCACGAGCAGTACAGAAACCAAGACATAATACTCACTGGAACTTTCCTGAGAACAGTTATTTTTATTTACATGTACATCAATCATTCAATAGAAAATTACCTTTGTCACATTAAATTTTATCTATGTTAAAACCCAAATTGTTGATTTTAACAGTTTTCATATTTTGTTTTGTAATTTCTCTTGCTCTACTATATAGCACATTAAAATAACTAAATATGGTTTTGTCAAATAGTCACTAGGTCTTAATGCAAAAACTGTAGTGCTGCATCTTGGAAAAAAATACGATTTATGTTATATAGTATTTCTAACATAGTATGAAAGTACTGTGAATTCTTAGAATGATGAAAATCTTATAACCCAAAGGTTCATGTGTTGTTATTTGAATCATCTAGCAATGACATAATTAAATGTTCATATATCTTCATATTTCAAGTAATCATTTCTGATTGCTATGCATGCTGAAAACATGCCAAATAGCATGCATTGGTAGTGATTCATGGTCTCTTTCTCTTACACAAAAAACTCATGCAGATGGATGCACACATTTGCGCACACAAACTTGCAATGAGGTAAACAGGACTGGTCAATGTTTAGGCGGACCTCAAGAGCAGGAAACAATTTCCTAGACTGAACTGCCAGTTTTAGGCTTTCTAGTGCTGATTATTTAGTTAGTTACCTGTTTAATTATTTTCCTCTCTGGACTACTATATTTAAACACAGGATCTAATTATAGATTATATAGGATTGCTATCAATATTATTTCTCTCTCTTCCTGGGGCAAGACTGGAGCTTTCTATTTTTATTTAGAAAGAAGATAGAGTAAGCTGCAAATGCAAACCAGAATACATACCATGCTTCTATTTTACCATGTGACTGCATTTGCTATCTTTTTCTTAGCAAAGTCCTCCAGAGAGGATGGAGATAATATACTTGATATTAAGTACAAGCAACAATTCCTTGTAGATGTTAGATTAATTAGAGCACTACTCTTTATTTAGAAGGACTACTGAGTCACAGTGGTCTTTGCAATGGAAATTCTGCAGTTAACATGCAGAATAAGACACTGGAATTTCAGAAGATAAATTTATTTCTCTTCAAAACTGTGCTTAAGGACAGTGTCTTTACAACACAGCTGACAGTGTACTCCAAGGTGATACAGTTCTTTAAATGCGAGCTACCTATATTTACAGAACAAAGACTTCCATAACTGTTTTTAATTTTCCCTGTTGGTATTTTAATACCTGTATGGTTCAAGCAGATTCTGTGTTTTTAAATCACTGCTGAAAACTCATCAGAATAAACTGTTTATGAAGCCATATACCGATTTGCAGAAGAAAGACTGAAGCAGGCCTGTCTGGAGTCTCTATTTACAAAATGATTTTGTGTATCAAAGCAGAGGACACCAGCTTCTTGATGGCTGTTGTTATGTCATTTTTCTCATATTTCCTATTACATTTGGTTCCTTCTCAGGTGTATGCTTCTGGTACAACAGTATGCCTTCTGTTCACACATGCAGGGGATAAAAAAAGTCCTGCTACTTGTTCCATGGGGTTAAAAAAACACAGTGGAGAAAAAAACACCTTCTAGGTTTTATAGATACCATACCTCACAGTATTTCCCCATAGCTTAATCAAGTCCTCCAGGGTTATTGCTACACAAGTAATAAACAATAATAACCAAGTCATTCTAGTATTTTGGGGTGTTGGGCATCCTTAACTTTCACTAGAAAGTTGATGAATGTGACAGGATTAAGGCCTAAAGCTTTAAAAAGCTCCTGGTACCATTCAGTTGCTCAGACAGGGATTAGAACTACTGCAGGCAGTACCAAAGTGGTAAATATTGACTCAGCAGTAAATAAAATCAGTCCATTGAGGTGGAGTGTACAATATGTGGTGGAAGAAGAGTCACGAGAAAGCAATATTGCCCTTGGGCAGTTTAAACAGTGTACACCACAAACCCACATGCTGTTTCAGGAAAGTCATAGTGTTCATAAAACACTGTGACACTTTACACTCTTAAAATCTTTAAACAAGGAAATTGTATGTGCTTTTTAAATTATTGGTTTTTTATTATTATTTTATTCAGGTAAAAAGTTATTTTCTTTAATTGCAAAACAGGTGAAGTCCAGTACTAACTGCTGGAACAACCAGCACCTTTTAATATGTTTTAAAATGTGCATGTGTAAATTTTATATCCTGTTAACAACTCTGCTAAAAAATCTTAAGATTTTTTTGTTTATAAAATGGAGGACCAGTCTCTCCTAGAAAAACACAAACCTATAAAGAAAAATAGATGACATACAGGTGTTCAAGTGACGAGAAAGACAGCAATTTTAATAGCTTTTTTCAAGCTTTGTTAAGTGTGTGGTTTGTTCCACTCAAAATAATTAACTGGAATGCCATTTTCTACTCAGCAAATAGCACTCAACAGAGAATCTACCATCAGGCTGAAACAGTTCATTTGTCTCAGCACCTTTGTTAAATTTTATGTTTCTACAGTGTGAGCCATATAATATGCACTTTTCACATACAGCATTATGAATATGCCTTTGAATGGTGGAATGAATGTGCATTAACGCAGAGATGAACACTCCTTCATTTGATTGCTCTTCCTTTCTCTTCGCTACTTAGGGATTAAAAACAGTATGAAAAAGGTAATATTAATATTGTAAATACAAGTATGCCTGACAGTTCAGAAACCCTGCATTTGTACCTATGAATGTGAATTATGTTAATGAAATGTAGCAACCAGAAAAACAAGCAACATGTAAATTGCCATACCATGAAAACTGCTGACAAAATAACAAAATACAGGGCGACCTCACAAAATGGCTGTGAGATAAGGAGGGGTGTATGCATTTGAGAATAAAATTGTTAGTTCTGCTGCAACTGGAAAGAACAATGGGCTTTTGTGTTTTTCTTTCCCAATACTTGAATAGCCATCTGCTTATGTCTGTGTATAAGGCATAAGGAAAAACCAATCTTCTGTCAAACACTCAATCACCCTCCTAAGAGGTTAAAACCTAGGCATTAACAACCTTAAAGAGGCAACAGGTTCAAATAATAGCATAAAATGACTTCTTCCCTGCCCACCACCCAGACTAGACCTTGGGTGTCTCAAGCCATTTTTAATATGAAAGTCTGTATGCAATAGATTTCTGGAGATGTGCTGATACTGAATTTGGAAACATACATATCCAAGGTCTTGATATAAATATGAAAGGAAAAATAAAGTGATTGCATTATACCTCAGGTAAGTTTCTTAGGGACATGTATTAAGGGTTTCACCCTTTTAAGCTTGATTTGGAAAACATATGCCATCTGAAATACCCTAGAGAGTTCAAAACTTATAAAAGAATATTCTTTGTTGGAATAGACTGGCAGTATGACAATTCATTATGTGAATATGGAGTCTGCATATTTATTTACAGGTAACTTGACAGTTCAGAGTAAACAAAAAAAAATAGTATTTGTTATTATGCTCAACATGAAATTCACAGTTTATAAAAAAGAAATAGACTTACTGAATAATTCAGAATTTACATATACAAATACAATTCATTCTAGACAAATATATTTTCATCTATAATACTGCATAATGACTATTTCAACAGCTGTTCATGCGAGTTTTATGTAATGGGCTATATATCAGCAGCCTAATCAGAGTTCAATGTCAGCAGGTGAGCTGTCAGTAGAACTTCTCCAAGGCCACATGGAGTTTCCCAGGTCTACACAAAGAACTGACCAACCAGATAGCATCTTTGTATTGGTGGAGAAAGCCAGGCTCAGTCATTTCCAGGATACTGACTGCTGCACCGTGGCACGAAAAGTACCCTGTGCACATGAGACTGATGACATGTGAAAACTGACTGATGCATCTGGAAATCATCACTATTTAGCATTTGCAGAAGGACAGGACTTCTACACTCTCAACCTTGCACAATGGAATCCACCAGTGGATATTTTGCACAGCAGCTCCATGCCAAAGCAGCCCTCCTGGCTCTCTGCTGTGGTGCAGATCTGTATCCTGAGAGCAGCCTCCTGGAAAGTGATGGGCAGATCTACCAGGGCCCCCCAACACTCTCACTCAAGAGATAAAGCCCAGCTCAGCATCCTCAGCGGTCAGGGATCACAGAATATTTTATAAATACATGGGGAAGAAGTGGACAGTTAATGTACCATCCAGCAGCCTTTTCATGACTTTCTTCAAAAGTAGCTTTAATCTCAGTTATGTGAAATGTATGTAAAATTCTGTATATGAATGGAAATTTTAAAAGTCTTAATTGTTAGCTGTTAATTTGCATCCCTGAAGGACTTAATAATTGTCGACTTTTACCTTAGAATCAACTAGTTATGATAGTCTCAGCTGGAACCAAAGTATCACAAAAAGCCAAATAAAACCTGAATTTAATAAAGAAGAACATCCTTACTAATATCTTGTAAAAAGGCATACCAGTCAGTATATATCTCCTTCACCAAGTAAAATGTTAGATCACTGAAGTGAAAGGCGATATACTGCACTGTATAGGAGATGTGACACCAACAATAGACGTCACAAAATGTCTTTCACCAAATGAAAACTACCAAAAACCCACCAAATATCACTCTAACCTTCAGGCTACAAATAATGAAACTCAGGGTACTGAAGACATGAATAAAGCAAGCTTTTTGGAAAGAAAGGTTTCACAAAGTCCTCTGTTTAAAATCTCACTACTAAATGCCAACGTTTATGTATTAATATATTTCACATTTTCCCAAGGTTCTATGGTGCGTATTTACTCTTCAATTGTTAGGAGTCACAAAAGCTCAAGAGGAGAGTCAAGTAGTTCTTCAAGTGATTCCCAGTGTGATCACAAAGGGAGAACACTGCATCTTGAGGAGATCAGTAAAGGCTTTTCAGTCTTAACCTCACTGAGGTCCAACTTTTGCCGTGTGTATTCACAAAGCAAAGAAACCCTTCAGAAAGATCAAGGGCAGCAAAGACAAGGTCAAACAGTGTTATGAGGTGGGACAGTTATTCCTGACTGCAGTGCATTGGTTTTTTTACATAAAAGGTAAAATAGAAATGTAAAAAAGTATCTTACTTTCCTGTAGCTAATTATTAAGAAATACAGGACAACATTTTCTAGTACCATAGACAAACTCTAAACATGCCACTTAAAATGCCAGCTTCTTTCAAAATTGCCTGTATATCATTGACATAAGCAGTCTCACTGCTGTTAATGAGTGACTCATGGATGTTTCTTATACAGAAGGAACACAAAGTATATCATTGTAATTCTTCAAGAAAAAAATTACATATATATGTTAATTTTGTACTGCATTACACTGAAGAACATTGTTAGTGCAGATTTATTGCACAGACATGCAATTTTGAATTTAGAAGAGACTCACGGGAGTATGATTTAAAATTCTCATTTAAACTTCCCTTGGTACTGTCAGAAAAACATTTGCAGGAATTTACTAATTCAAAGTGTGTATGCGTATACTTGGTATTGATTTATGGAGCATTTAGAGCTTCATTGTTATTGGAAAAATAATGTTTTTCTTAATGATCAAAAAGCAGTAAATTTTTCACTTCAAGCCCTTTTGTACATGCACAATTGCTGCAGTTCTGTCAGGTTTTCAGAACAGCCACAGCCAGCCACTGTATTGGGAAATTAGGGGTTTTCTTTTCTTCTTTTCTGACCTTCCTGATCTTCTGAAATAGATTTCTTACCCCTTATTAAAAACAAAAACAAAAAACTCAGTGAGCATAATCATTAGCAACTGTGAATGAGAGGAGTTATCAGTTTGTGAGAAGAACTCAAGCTCCTGAAAGACTCAAATAAATATTTATTGAGGTTAGGAAAAAAAACAATGAAAGGAGTTTATAATGGTACTTTTTAATACCGTAGGTTAAATTCAATGCCTATTTTTTTTTTTTTAATTCTTCTGAGTGAAAGGCAAACCAAATATCTTCTTAAAAGAAGAAAAAGTGTTTACTGAGAAGTTGAGGAGATATGCAAAATAAACAAAAATTACATAAAAACCTGTTGTTGTAGCTGTTGGCTTTCTGAACTTTGTTTTTACCTTTGAGAAGCTGTCAAGTTTTAAAATTCTGAGCTAAACCAACTTACATGATTTTGTCAACAAGACAATGTATAAAACCACTTTAAATTGTAATAAATAAATTGACGTTTTTCTTTTTAAATGCCAGTGTCCTGTAATGCATTCACTTTGATGTTATAATAAAATATATAGTGTATAATTTGTCTGCAGCTGAATTCACAGATGTTATGTGGGAAGTGAGAAGGGGCATCAATCAAACAGCAGGACACATGGCTGGTGGCTGTCCTTGCTGTTCCCCAGGCTGAGAAGTGGAAGAAGCACAGCAGCCATGTCAGGGATCAGCAGTGATGTGAAAGCTCCTGCACTACTGTGTGCTGCTGGCAGCAATTGGAGGAGGAGGAAGGTAGTGCCTCATCCATGGGGATGGGAGACCTGATATGGATTTATATACCTGGCAGGTCATTACATAGGCTCTCACTCTATCCACAGCAGAGATAACACAGGTTAGTGTCCTTTCTTTTATAAAGTAAGCCAAACATACTAATCTGAGGAGTGACAAAGGTCAAATTCACTTAGAAAGGAAGTGAGAAGGTCTGTATTTTCTTAGCGTATCAGCATGATAGGGTGTTGCAGTTATAAATGTCATACTGTGTTGTAAATAGATATAGATTTAAAGGCAGTTATCAACTGCAGAGTAAAACTCTTTCTTTCGTTATTTTTGTTGGTGTCCTGAGTTTCTCTACCTTCCTGATTTCTTCACTTTCCTCAGACAGGGGTCTCAGATTGCTGTCTACTGTTAGCCTGTGTTCCTGCGTGTTATTTGGTTTCATATAGTATTTCATTTTTATATTGGGTTTTATAATGGTTTGTTCTGTACTTCCCTGTTCCCCTGGAAAATGTAATACCCCGAAATTTGTCCCTGCCTTTCCCCCAGCCCATCTCCCACATTCTTCCCAGTCCCCTTCCTTGAACGTAATCCAACCCTGTTCCCCTCCCACCTGATCCCTGATTGGGTATTGGCTTGTCCCCTCCCAGAGCCCCCTCCCTGGATAAAAGCTCAGCCCATGCGGCTGGATTTTGGGGGTTTTTTGTTCGGACAGTGGGATGGGGCCCCTGACCCAGGCTAGGTCTGGGGCAGCACCACAGAAGAAAGACTGAATATAGCCCTGGTTTCACCTCCGGATCAAGTGCAGACCTCCTTCCTTTGCCATCGACAGGGTCTCGCTCTCTAGTGCTAAGGGAAATGTTCTCGGCCACCTCCCGGGATTTAGGACCCTGAGGAAACTTCTTCTAATTGCAGCTTGTCTCGGTAGCCTGGGCGAAAAGGAGCCGGAGAGCTCCGTGGTAGAGACAAACCACAGGCCTGCTCTTTCTTTTGTTATACTGCAAATCCTATTACCTTTACACCTGTGGATTGAATAAGGCTTGAGGAAGCAATATAGATCTGCAGCACCTCTGACCTCTTCTGTCCAGTGTATTCCAGATCAGTCCTTGCTGAAGAGTCCTTGCTGGCTGCAAGCAAAATCGGAGCAGTTCACAGTGTTAGCCCCGAAGTTGTACTGAAATTTGCAAATTAGAGTGTCTTACTGTTTTCAGTGATAATTCATTTTCTCACCTAGAATCCAATAAACAGAATTTTTGTTGCCTTAAAAATTAACTAAGGTTGATTTTTGAGATGTTGCAGCTGTCAGGAGAATTAAGACGATTCATCAGTGATCAGCAGTCCTTGCATGAGTAAGATCGATTGACTAGTAAGATTCATTGACAGGACACTTTGATAAGCTTTTTGATCTTTTGCCAAAAAAAAAAAAAAAAAAAAAAAAAAAAAAAGTGATGAGGGTTATAGGAACTTATAGGACTCTTTGATGGAGGAATATCTACATACCTGATGATTTCTCATATCAGGGGACTTTAAAAATAAGAGAAATATTTCTTTAATATGCATCATCATCAAATTGTGTTATGGTGACATGGTTGTCAATCTCCTTTCCAAAGGATGCAAGGCTTGTATTTACTAAAATGATGTGAAAGACATAATGCCCCAAAGTATACGAGTTTGACTTTGTACAAGCAAAGACTGGAAACTTATACATTGCTATCTACAGATACACAGTATCACCTTATAAGTATCCTGGGATCTGGCACACGAAGTTATCCCTAACACCGCCAATTTTTTTCATTTTGCATTATTTCTTGGAAGAGCTGGTGGACAGAAAGAGGATCTAATATTTGATACAGGGATATTTTAAGAATGGAAGTTGATGTGGGACCTGTAATTTACAGGAGAAAACACTTGTAATGCTGAAGTTATGAGAAATTGATGGAAGACTAAAAACTAGTTACAGTGGAAAGATGTATTATAAAGTTCTTTCGGGCTAGCAGAGAGAATGACCACGCTACCCCACAGCTGGAAGACACCTCAGCTTCCCGTACCTTTGGTGGTGAAGAGGTATTGAAATGGTGAGGTGCCCTGGTCGGACGGGTCCGCAGAGCCGGAGGGCACACTGCCTGCTGAGCTCGGGCCTGACTTAACCATGCCTGCTTCTGTCGGGCCAAACCGACCCGGACTAACCCCGCTCGCGAGCTGCAGTGCCGATCCCAGACGGATCCCATTTCCCCTCATTTTATCAGGACGGTGAAAAGCCCTGCTGCCTATAAGGCAATCTGAGGTCAAAGCAAAAACGTTTTGTTTCCCAAGCCTCGGGGAGCCAAGTCTTCTGTTACCACCTGCTTCCTCTTGTCATTGCCCGGTGGGAGGGCTGCGGCTGAGCCCCTGCCCTTGTGAAAGGGGCTGGGACGAGATGCGCTTGGGGGTCACCGCTGTCGGGCCCCGGCAGGCGGGAGCCGCAGCGGTTCGGCAGGTTTCGAGTCCGCTCCGTCACCACAGCCTGGCTCCGGCGCGGCGGCAGCGTTTTCCAGCGCCGTTTTGACGGGAAAGCCAGGTTATTTTAACAGGCAAGCCGAGCTCCCCACGGCGCGGATGAAATCCCCAGCCCGGCCCGGGGTTGGTGGCCGGGCCGGGCATGCGCGGCGCCCGCTCCGCCCCCGGGAAGCGCCGCCTCCGCCGCCGCCGCCGCCGCCGGGCGCGGGGGGACGAGCGGTGGTGGCCGAGCGGCCGCGCCCTCCATCATGAACCTGCACCAGGTGCTGACGGGCGCCGTGAACCCTGGGGACAGCTGCTTCTCCGTGGGCAGCCTGCATGACCAGCCCTTCACGGTGAGCGTTCCGTTCCGCGACCGCGGCGCCTCAGCGGGGCCCGGCGCCGAAAGCGGCTGCGTCAGGCGCGGCGGCCGCGGGCGGCCCCGGACGGCCCCGGGCGCGGGGCTCGCCCCGGTAGCGCCGTCCGGCGGCGGCGGCACCGCCCGAGGGGCCCGCGGGGCTCCGGCCCGGGGGGGCGGGGATGCGCAAAACTTGTCCTTAGAAGCGGCCCCGACGCCGGCGGCGGCCTAGGCGGGCGCGGAGCCGGCGGGGCGGCGGGCACGTGAAGGCAGCGGCGGTGCGGGGACGCGGGGATGTGGTGGCGGTGATAAAAGATTACATAAACGGCAGCCGGGACGTGCGGCTCCCTCTGGAAGGAAGTTTCAGCGCTGCCTTGCAGTCAGGAAGGTGGCTGAAATCCCCTCAGGTACATAGGTGAGGAAGATCTTGGAATACCCAGTCCTGGTGTTGTTGAGGTTTTAAAGCCTGTTTGAACTCCTTGTCGATGTTTACTCTTAGAGCGGAGAGAAAACACTGGAGTGCGTTGTAAAGGCCAAAGTCTTTGTTAACGTGCGTTTTCCTTCCTTTTGCTTTTATTTTGTAAACAGACTAATGTTGTGCTCTTGTTCCAACCCTCCTTCCGCGTGGGGCTGAAGAAGAATGAAATCACACGCAGCAAAGCTGCTCAGGGCACCGCGCTGGGGTATTTTTAGCCTTAACTTTTATGACTGCCCCCAGCTTCAGCCTGGTGTGCTCTCCTGTTAGATAAGGGAATGATAGATGGAAATGCAGGAATGAAAACTTGTTGTGTGCTGTCCCATCTGGGGTACGCAGTTAATCTGGCTACATGCAGCTTCGCTCTGGGGCAGTGGAGTTGAAGTGCTTCCCCATTAGGCTGGCTCTGCGGAGTCTTGTCTGCGCCATTGTCTGGCCGTGTCCTTGCTTCCTATAAATAAGTTCATGGCGGAAGAGACCTTAAACTACAGCGATTGGGACTTCAGATACTAAATTGTGCCAAACTCTCTAATTTTACATACCCAGAAATGTCAAAGACCCACGTGCGGTGGGAAGCCTCTTAGTAAGAGACAAGGAGGTAAGCTTTACATAGAAATGCTAATAAGCTTTCAGAGTAGGTTGTCATAAGTTTGCCAATTTGCTGACTGACATTCTCTTTCTAAGGAAATAATTCGAGTCATTCAAGTCATAAGAATCTCTTTCTACCTGTCACAGCCAAACTTATGTAAAGTTTTGGAGGTTCCCAGTGGATAAGAAGAGTAAGAATCTCTTCTTGAGGAGAATGGAATGATTGGGAAGTGTGACTTTTGATATTCATTACTGTGGTCTCTCTTTTGGAAGAGCTATTTTCATATAAGTATAGTGTAACAATGTTTCCTTGGCATAACTGTAATAACAATATTTCCTATCAGTGCATTCATTTTTCTTTCATTATCCTTTTCCCTGGAAGGTTGTTAATGGATTTCTTTTCCTCAGATTTCAAATGGCTAACAGAAATATCCTCAACTGCATCAGGCCTGTTTTTGTTGTTGTTGTTACTGATTTTGTAATGCTGTGTTAAGTTAAGGAGACTGCTCAAAAGGATTAAGAAGTGAAAGATGCTGAAGCTAATTTCTGCTTTTTTGGGAAATGATGATGGACCCAACCTTTAGAAAATCCAAGAAAAAAAGATTGACCATATTTTTTCCTTGTCTGAAATTATGATAAAAGCATTAATAAGTAGAAATACTATTGAATTGGGGTTTAGAAATGGAAAAAAACCCCCAAACATGTCAAACTTCTATGCTTCCAGTTTTTGTGGCTGAGAACATAGTAGTTGATATTTCAGGGTTGTGGAGTGTACAGGAGGGACAAGTTGTCCTTGTCCAACAGGAGAACTTGGTCTGTATTTTTTTTTTTAAGATACAGTATGCTTCAGGATATTTTCTCATAGACAGCATTGAATATTTAAAGTGAAGTATTTTAAAATATTACTGTTTAAAGCTAAAAATATCAAGATTCTTCTCTTAAAAGCTGAAAAATTTGAAACAAAATTAGTATAAAACTTCCTGTATCCTCCAAATTATATACAACTTTTTGAATATGTGCAATTATGTTTTAAGGAGGTATTTCAGATACTTGTTCTAATGGGAGGCAGGTTTGTTGTTCTGACCTTTTGGATTTTCGAGGATGTGAAGTATGAAGTGGAGCATGAGCTTCCTTGGTGAGAACAGTGATAAAATTTTTAGCCCATCTTTTATTTTATGGGTAGAAAAAGGCTAGTGAGCATCAAGATACCATAAGAAGCATGCCTGTTGTTTCTCTGCTGAAGGAAGGCAGGTGATAGTAACATATGCCACACTAAATCAATGAGAACCTGGCCCTCAGATGACAGAATTTACCTGTTTATTCTTTATGTCCTTCTGATACTGAATAATTTTATTTTCCATTGTCCACAGTGAAAGACATCCTTTCCTTTCTTTTGTTCATGTCAGATCTGAAATATCTGAGTAAAAGTTCAAAAAGCTCATGGAATTTATCACATAGGATTCCTCTGAACTAGATATTACTGAAGTTGAATTTAAGTTATTAAGCGTGTAACCAGCGCTGCTTCAATTTTTTTGCTTATTCAGTTCTGATTCTGTAGGATTTCTTTAATCATTATTATTTCCCTCCACCAAAGTATCAGAAGATTGGGAAGGAGGTGGAGGGGAAATCTCTGTTAGCAATAGCAATTTTACAAGTGCAAGTCCCAAGACTGATAAAATGAAAGTCACAAGAGAGTGACTGTTTGTAGGGGTAGAAATATATGAAAGAAAGATTATTTACAAGGATTATTTCAATGGAACCAAAATATTTCCGTGAAAGATTTCCTCTGTGTGTGTGATTAAACTAATTCTGGACTTGAGACTGGCCATGTACAATTGATAGAACTGGGAACTAAATATCTGAAGTTGAAAGGCATTTGGAAAATTTGTGTTGGGGTGGGTTTCATAGCTTGGTCAAGACCGCACTGAGTTTTCTAAAGATACTGGGTTGCATGAAAAAGGTTTCACCTTCTGCAAAGTTTTTTTGATAAATAAAACTAATTTCTGTAACTCAATGATATTGTTACATGTCTGTCTAGAAGATACTTAATATTTGCACTTAGAACACCTTGGACTTCTGTAGTCCAGAAAACTGGGTTATCATATGAGGCATTCAAGAAATTATACTGTTTACATCTCACCTGCTTCTTGGTTGGTATTTAGTAAAGGGAAGGGATTTAGTAAGGAACCTTTTTAAGAGGTCCTTTTTTTTTTTTCCTTTTCTTACATAATATTTCAGTTAAGCTGCTCTGAACTTAAGATATTATTGTTTCTAAAGTGAATTAATCTTAAAAAAGATAAAATTTCCTTATGCAACAGTGAAAAGTGCAGTTTCAGTGAAATATGATTCGAAGTGCATGGCCCAGTGATTTGGTACTTATATATACTATAATACAGTTGTAGTATAATACTTAAGTACTTTCAATAAATTAGAAAGTTGGGTTTTTTTCCCCAAACATGATATCTTATTGCTTAAAATTTAGTTTAGTGTCCTAATAGAAGAATTCAATTATTTTGAATAAGATATTTAAGTGGAATACTTAGACTAGTGTAAGTTCTGAAGCAAAAGTGGGGATGGAGAGAGACCATACAAAAGGAATAAAATAATTCAGCAAGGTACCATGTGGCTCATGGTGACTGCTTAGAGTTTGACCATTCTGTGCACAGGGCAGAAAAATATAGCAATTATTGCAGTATCATCTGCTTCATAGACTTGTCTTTAGTTTTATCTGGACTTTTACAGAGTTCTGCATCGTCTTTCTAGAATATGTTCATCCCGTATGTGCTTGAATGTGTTTATATATTTGTATCTTTATAAATACGCCTGTGTGCATGCATGTTCTGCTGCATTTAGTCATGGATAATAGCTGCACTTCATGTAAGAGACGTAGGTTAAATAAAGTTTGTACAAGTTGTCCAAGGTGATGTGTCAGCCCTTAGGTAGCTGTAGCAGAAAGTAGCTGTAGCAGAAAATATAACCAAAACCTTGTATGTCAGTACATAGAAATACGTCAAGAAGGTTGATTGTAAGGGAAATTAAAGTGTTAGAAGTGCTGTGCTGTGTGAGAGGTTGAGGCCCACAATTGTTTACTTTCCTTCTGTCAAGAGTAATTTCCCAATACCAGTCTCAGATTGTGAGTTGTGTATGTCAGACTTTCACTTTAGAAAGAAATCAGAATCGTTCATATTATTGTCTGTACTATTTCCCATGGTCTTAAAGCACTGTTTCAGTCAAAATGTCTGTTAGTCTTCTTCAAAGAAAAATTAATTTAGAACTAAGAGCCAACATTGGATTAAAAGAATGGGCAGAATTTTTGTGAAAACTCACTTCTGCAATGCAGAGTCACATTTATTTTCACAGGCCTGGAACATCTTTCACTCCTAAGTTCAAGCTTGTTTGCTATGTCAGCAGCAAGTTAAATCCAAGTCCTGCAGCTTGAGCTAGTTCTATCTTGTTTATTTCTGTAACAGAAGAACAAAGCATTGTTTAATAAACATTCCTAGTACAACGTAATATGATGTTATCTGTTATCTGCTTGTCTTATTGTGCAAAGACAACTTTCTTGTAAATGTTCTAGGGCATGCTTAAGGTGAAAGGCTTTTATGGCCTGCCAACATCAGACATAGAGGCTCTGCTTGCTTCAAAAACTTGTATTAGAGTTTTAATATTACTATTTTTAAAAATTAATATATATTTAGGAATTCTTTCACTATTCAACTCTATGACAGCATTTTGTGCCATGCCCCTCCCTCCCTTTCCCTTCCCTCCCCACTAAGGACCAAGTAGTATAGGTAAGTGAACATATGTATGCATATATATGAAAAGAAATATGTGTGTGTATATATATATACACATACAAGAAATTCTTACACTGGAATCACTTGCACTTTGCTTAAGAGAGGACTGGAATTACCTTTTTTCCTAGTTACCATTGCTTACAAAAGTGCACTTATTAGCTCCTGTTAAAATGAAGATGAATGGCATGTGAACGATCATGGACAAGTCTCACAATAATGGACAGGTCTCACAATAAAAGTTAGATGAAGTGACTGGTAGGCAGAATTCATTCATGTTTTATCTGGGACACTCTTAGGATATGGAAGATATTTCTTACTCCTGAGTACAGTCTTCTTATGCTACCCTAAAATACCTCTGCAGTGAATTTAAAAAAAAAAAAAAAAAGTGTAAAATTAATCCAGCAGTTAATTTTATACACTTTGTTTAGAGAAGTATCTTGGTAAGATACTGCTACTTAGGAACCTCATTTACACCTGGAGTCTGGGCTCCAGTGAGCCCATACATCTCTGGACGGATACAGTCTAATGGATGAGTTGCAGTAGGGACAACAAATAAGCAAAGGAAGGACACCTTAGGAGGAAGGGAGTACACAAGCTTCCCTCCTAAGGTGTCTGGTCAGTGTGAGGAATAATGAAAATAGTGGGCAACAGTAAAAAAGGGAGTCAGTTTTGCCAGAAAACTTAGTCACCTTCTTCTTCAGACACTTTTTCCATTCCAGTATAAAACTTGCGTACTGTCTGCATCCCTTGCCTTTTGTCTTTGAAATTGTGGTTCTCCTGTAGGCAAACATTTACTCAACATCAAAAATAACCTCCAAGTCATTATCTTTCTGGTTGGCTGTAGTTATATTTGGAAGCTCTTTGAAAAGGTCTTTTTTCCCCCTTTCTATCTGTTTGGGAACAGATCTGCTCTACAGGCTGTGGAGCTAGCTAGTGGTTCTGCAGCGTATTGGGCATTGGGAAGCCAGTGTGAGCAAGCATGATCTAATCTATCTGAACAGACTGATGTCCAAAATGATTCCTTTTTTCCCCCCCAAATGGCAGTCTTTTCAGGTCATGTGTAGAAATACTGCAATGTAAGGGTGGAATAATTACATTTTTCTTCTAAAACCAAGATTTTGAAAGGGCGCTTGTCTTACCCTCACCTTCTTACAAGTGCACTTACAATTGTCAGGACTGAGAACTACTAGTATTAGAAGATACTCGCCATGTTTTTATCAGAAACTTCATCCCCAGTTTGACAAATTTTTATTTTAGACACATGGCATATTAAGTTGTTATTATGATTTTTATTAAACATAAAATAATATCATGTTTAAACACAGCAGAAGAGAGGAGGAGGAAAAGTTCTTGGTTCATATTCGTAAAGGGGACACCTTCAGACAACAGCAAGTCTAGGATACTTCAGTACTTCTTTAAGCTACTCTTGTCCATCATAGCCCGGGTTAGAAGGAGCTAGCCTGGATTCTGAGTTTTGAGCAGCACAATATAAGAAGGATATGAAGCTATGAGGGAGCATCCAAGGGAGACAGTGCAGGGCCTGGGACGAAAGCCATATCAGCAGTGACAGCCTGGCTAAGAGAAGACCGAAGGGAGACCTCATGACAACCTACAGCTTCCTCATGGGGGGAAAATGAAAGGACAGGACTGATCCCTTCTCTCTGGTGATCAGTGACAGGACTCTAGGGAATGGGCTGAAGTTATGTCAGGGGATGTATAGGCTGGAAATTATGAAAAGGTTGCTCTCTCAGGGTGGTTGGGCACTGGAACAAGCTCCCCAAGGAAGCAGTCACAGCACCAGCTTGAGAGAGTTCAAGAAGTGTTTTGACACTGTGCTTGGGCGTGCAGTGTGATTCTTGGAGCTTTCTGTGTAGTGCTAGTAGCTGGACTCCGAAGAACTTCATATGTCCCTTCCAGCTCAGGATATTCTGTAGTAACTGTTTTAAATCTTTTTTCCTGATGCATTGATGAATATGTTGATTCCTCAAGTCTCCAATGTATAATGTTTGATAGTTACTAACAGAGTTCTTTCAGTGCAAAATGTGAAGTGTGCTGAGAACTTAGGAGTTACTGGTCTCATTAAAATAGTTATTTTATGAATTGCATGATTTCTACTAATGGTACATGTTACTGCATATGTTGGTCCCTACTCACTATGGTGGAAGTATGGAGCTTTTATATGAGGTTTAACAACGCCAAGTGCAAGGTGCTGCGCCTGGGTTGGGACAACCCTTGGTATCAATCCAGGTTGGGGATGAAAGCATTGAGAGCAGCCCTGCCCAGAAGGACTTCGGGTGCTGGTGAATGAGAAGCTGGACGTGACCCGGCCATGGCACTCACAGCCCAGAACGCCAAACGTGTCCTAGGCTGCATCCAAAGGAACGTGGGCAGCAGGGCAAGAGAGGGGATTCTGCCCCTCTGCTCTGATGAGACCCCTCCTGGAACACTGCATCCAGCTCTGGGGTCCCCTGCACAGGAAAGCCATGGAGCAAATCCAGAGGAGGGCCATGAATATAATTAGGAGGATGGAACACCTCTCCATTCGGAAGGGCTGAGAGAAGTTCAATCTGGGAAAGAGAGGGTTTAAGGATTACCTTATTGTGGTCTTCCTGTTTCTGAAGGGAGCCTAAAAGAAAGATTGAGAGACTGTTTACAGGAACGTGTAGTGACAGGACAAGAGGGAATGGCTTCAGACTGAGAAGAGGTTTAGATGTTGAAAAGAAATTCTTTACTTGACTTTATTAGTGAATCAGTGGAGTAGTTGTTCAGAGAACCTGTGGATGCCTCATCCCTGGAAGTGTTCAGGTTGGATGGGGCTCTGATCAACCTGGTCTAGTGAAAGATGTTCCTGCCCATTGCAAAGGATTTGGAACCAGATTATCTTTAAGGTCCCTTCCAATCCAAACCATTCTTTGTGTACTGTCCTATGATTGTGATGGTGGCATGAGGTGATTTCAGGCTGGTCTGTGAAGCTAGGATGAGATGGGAGATAGTAAGTCATTGAAGTACTGAGGAGGCCTAGGGGGACATATGCACTCAGCAGATGGGCTTCATACAGATTTTGACACTTCAGTCTTAAAAACATTTTTTAAAAGGCTGTGTCTAGGTTTCTGTGTTATGTCTTTACATGGAAACACTTCTTTTTTGTTTGTTTTCCTTAAAACCGTCTCAGTCCAGAACTCTAAATTCTAAAAAATGGCTTTGAGAAAATTGTAAATATGGTATTTCTGAATAAGCTTTTTCTGGTGAACTGTGGACTTAACAGTGAGTCACCAGATGAGATTGTTTTTAACTGAAGAAGAAAACAGTCTATGGCGAACAGGTCTGAAGTTCATGCCGTCACAACATCAAAATAATTACTTCAACATTTAAACAAAAGTTACTACTCAATTTCCGCTTTTGGAATGAGTTTGCACTTAGATTGCTTTGGAACCTGTAGTTCAGTATGCCAATTAGTAATAAATGCTGGTCTTTAGACGGGAGGAATTATGCTGCTTGAATGTCTTGAAGCTGAAGGTGGAACTGGACAGGAAGGGGATCAAAAACCTACCAGTAATAAGTGATCATAAATAAATATATGGTTATATTTAGTCTGCAGAATTATAAATAGCATTTTCAGTTATGAGGTGGTGCCTGGTGTTCTGCTGGTTGCAGTGTGATAACTAATATTGGCTGAAAGTGCTGAACACAGTGTTTTGGCTGAGACTTTTATGAAGCATCAGTTAATCCATTGTGGGGAAAAAATGTCTTTGGACCGAAATATTGATATTTTAAATATTATTTATTTATTTATTTTAAGGTGTGTAATGGTATGATTAAGTTTAAGTCTAGGCCAGTATTGGTAAAAGTACTCTTTCATGTAAGACATCTGAAAACATGATCATCAGATTTCAAATTTATTTTGAAGTATAAATTCTATTAATCAAGCCTTCAATTATTCTGCTTATGTTTTCAAGTCCATGATTTTTATTTAATACATTAGAAATCAGTAGAGGAGTTGGCTGTAAGGTATGATCATTTTTGTCAGTGTATGGGAATCTTTCATCTTCACTTTCTATGACACTATTCTGCTCTTGAAACTTTTAGTCAATTAAAATGGTATATTTTTGATCCTTTTATCATTCTCTTGCTAACAGAACACTTGTTTGTGCTCTTAATGTTGTTGCTGTCTTTCTGAGTAACTTTTTAATGAGTGTGCATTCCTTATTCTAAGACTTTCATCCTTAAATGCTGCTTTCTTCTGGTAATTGGATGATTCTCCTCACTGTTGTTTCCAGAAGTTTCTCCAGTGTTTAATATTTTCCTCTCTTTTTATCTGTACTCAGTATCTAAGAAAACTTCCCAGAAGTTAGGAAGAAATTTTGATTCAAGCATTGCAGGACTCCATGAACTGGCTGTGTAAATGTGTTAGATATATGAACATACTCAGTGACAATATAAACTTGAGAGAGTAGAATTAATGCAAGTAACAGGAGACTCAACAAGTCTGAGAGGACAGTTTTGCTTCTGTGAAACTAAGCTTCATGTTGCTACTCTTTTGATTTTTGCCTGTACAAAGTCCTTACTAATGTTTTAGTAAAATTTTGTCTCCTTAATTCTATTTCCCCTTTTCATAAATTTCAAAAAATAAAAGGAAAACTTCTAAAGTCTCTGTCTCCAGTCTAAGAAATGTATTACTTTTTCCTACTTTGCAAGAACTTTGTTTTTTATGCTTTTAGTTGTTTTTGTCTCCATTTTTTTTGGTTGTTTTTCTATCACAAAACACTGTTTGGTTGTTATGCAAGTCTTATGATGCACTTGTAAGCATGGAGAAAGACCAATTTGCCACTTCTATTGCTCAGTTTTAAATTGCATTCATCTGTATGTTCTCTGCAAACACCTCTTCTGACTGTATAGTGTTTTACATGCATGGGGTGCATGGACTATGCTGTTTCATGCATCACTGATACGCTGTAAGTAGATAAAGCTTTTCATTATTTTGGAGTGCTTTTTTGTTTTCTTTGAAGTGTTTTTAATTTTTTTTTTATATACTTCAGGCATATGCATCGGGATGTGATATTGTGGTACTGGGGACTGACTTTGAAAGATTACAGATAATCCCTGGAGCAAAACATGGAAACATTCAAGTGGGATGTGTGGACTGTTCAATGCAGCAGGGGAAGGTATGTAGAGCAGTGTTTCTAATAATGTTCCAGCAGTGTTATGTTAAGCACCTTCTTAGGAATGTGGATGCTTGCAAATTAGGGCAAATATACAGCAATGAATGAAAAATGAACAGTAAAATTACTTTGCTTTCTCTTTACTTGTAAGCACCACAGTAAATGTGAAATAGTAACTATAGATATGATAGGTGGTTGTGGAAGATAGGTGGGACTGCACAGAAGGCTGTGGATTCAAGGCTACATTCGGGGCAAGAATTTCACTAAAAGATTACTAAGTTGGAAGCAAAACTAATTTCTTCACTGTGGCTTTTCACTACTGGGCATGTCATTGACATACATTGACATGTTAGTGGCTGGCAGGAGATAAGTGCTGCCACAAAATCACTTTCAGGTTATCCAGAAAAATGACATCTCTTTATAGCAGTTCATAAAGCCTGTCTTGGATGGGGTTTACATTCTTGAATTCTTAGGTTTTGTTTTTCTGTAGGTAGGTCTGCATCAGAAATGTTGTATTTTTGACAACATTGAGTTTTAACTCCTTTTGACAGAACTTTTTAAAAATTTTTCTGTCAGAGTGAAAAAGAAATAACCAGGTAAATGTTCACTGGGATGTCTCAATTATGTAACACCCCATTGGGATGTCACAGGGATTAAAGTGTTGACCAGTTCACTAGGAGCTCTGGATAGTTATTTGCTTATGTAAGAGGGGTTTGTCAGCTTTCTGCTCATTACTACAAGCCTTATGAGCTGATGAGAGCTTTATTCTTGTGTCTTTCATGAGACAAGATCCCTGATGGCCTGTTTGTGTTTACATGTGAACACTGTGCTGATGAAACCCCAGCCACACCCTATTCCTGCTTTTTAGCATTTGAGTGATAAACTCTTGCAGTGGTAGTAAAGGAAAACAAATGAAAATAAGGAAATGTTCTCTGTGTCTCTGGCACCTCACAGCCGTAGTCTGCCTGAGTTTCTCCACTGGCTGCTGTTAAATAGAATTTTTTTTATGTATTCACTGAGCATTATTGCTCTAAATTTGCAAGTTCGTCTGGATTGTGTGATACCAATTTTGCATGCGTTTAAATTGTCCTTGAATTGTAAATGAGCACACATGAACATATCATATTGTCAGGCTTACTAAGCTTCAGCATTTTTTAATTTCTTAAGTAGCCTTGTGAGGTCATTTAGAATCAGCAAGTTGGTATTGTTTGCTGTAAGGAAATTGAATGTGTTTCTAAAGTGCTAAAGTACGAAACAGTGGATGGGTAGGAATTTACTTTTTGACCAGACTTATCAATGCATTTTCAGGTCATTCTTAAAAGGATGGAATTTCTTCTTAGACATTCTTCATCTGTACTGACACAGAGATTCCACTTTGGTTTGCCAAAATGTACAATTCCAATGCTCTCAGTGTGTCTTCATAGAAGTACTCCAGCTCTCTGACCGTTTTTGTGTCCCTTCTTTAGACCCCACAAGTCCATGTCTGCCTGGTGCTGGGGACACTGTCTGTGGTGCTCCAGGTGGTGTCTCACTAGGGTACGGAAATCACCCCCCTCACCCTACTGTCCACCCTTCTTTTGGAGCAGTCCAGGTCGTGGTTGGCTTTCTGGGCTACAGACACATGCTGCCAGCTCATGTACAGTTTTTTTGTCCACCAGTACCTCCAAATCCTTGTCCACAGGGTTGCTCTGAATCTGTTGATTTCCCTAGCCTGTATTGATAGTATTGATTCTGACTGACCCAGGTGCAGGCCCTTGTACTTACTGAAGTAGATGATGTTCACATGGTCACACCTGCCACGGTCGCTCTGGATGGCATCCTTCCCTCCAGCCTGTTGCCTGCCCCACAAAGCTTGGTGTTGTCAGTGAACTTGCTGAAGGGGCTCTCCATTCCACCATTATTCTTTTTGACAGAGTGCAGCTCAGTGAAGATCCAGGCTGAGTGCAGAAGTTGCTCTGGACACCACAAGTTGGGCATTTTGGAATGCTAGTATTAGTTTATCTTTAAAACCTGCTAAACAATAAAATAGGACGAAAAATGTCCACATTTGGAGAAAATGAGAAAAGAAAAAAATCTAACCAATAAGAGTTTATATAAATTTTTTGCTGTTGGGGGTGGAATGGAATTATTAGAGAATAGAACAGTAAGTGAGGTAGTTAAGGAGAATTAGAGAGGGCAGATATTAGTCTGAGAAGCAAAATGCCTGAAGAAACTTTTTCCTTGCAAATGTGATAAAATTGTTCTTGGCATTTTTGGGTCAGGCTAATGTTAGTAGGATAGAAATTTATTTAACTATCTGTTCTTCTAATGTAGAGGGTTTCTCTTAAAGCTATAGATCTGTGGATTTTAGGATCTGTGCGAATCTCTTGTGCTTGTATAGATCTTAGGTACGATGGTTTAGTTTGGTTTCCTTTCAAGCTTTTGTGGTTGATACTGGAATTGAAATATATTTTATAAAGTGAACCTAACTTTCTTTATTAATGTTAAAAGAAAACCGTGAATACTTTCAAAGTCAGAATTTTGCAGAAATAGAAGATTGATTCTTCCAGTGTATCACCATATCTGTAGATGTTCTCCTTTTAACAACCATCACTTCAGAATGCAGAATGCCCATTGTTCATGACCTATGCAGACTCCTTAATTTTCGTAAATCTGTAATTCAGAATACTTTTTTGGCAACATTGCCATATGACAGTTCTCTCAGGCTCTTTGCCTAAGGTCTTTAACATACATTTGGTTTGTTTTGGCTCTTCTTGGCAAGTCTTCTAGGCTTGCTCTCATATAGATACCTTGAGATCAAATACTGTTAATTTTGTTTTACAGCAAGTTTGAAGTGGGTGATAATCTGTGATGAAATAAGACTTTCAAACACTGACTTAAAACTGACGTATTGCAATTCTTTTTGAACTGTTTGATGTTCACCTTTAGAAGTAGTTTTATTTGCAGTTTTCTGCATTGGGTGTTTTCCTTGCATAGTTTGAACCTTTTGAAATGACTCTTAAAAAGGTAGCCTGTTCTAATGCTAGAGAAGTACACATAAATTACTCTGATTGTGTACTGTTTCTGTGTCTGAGAATGTGAACTCTGCAAACTGTTTTGAGTGTTTACATAATTTAATATGCACAGAATATTTCTAATAATCTGATTTTTAAAAAAAGTACTTGTCCCTCTATGCTCTCAGTAGCTCATGGTGGTTAATGAGTAAATGGAGGATTGTATTTTTAATATTGACAACACTAGGTTAGTGATTTTTGGTAAATGTAATTTTCTGTTTTCAAAAGGAAATGGGGATGTGAGCTTCAAATTTATCTACAAGCAAGGTTAAAAGTAAAATCAGCCATTTGTATCTTGTTCTTTTTTGTTTAACTTGTTTCTTTTATGTGTGTTTATATACATATAAATGTGTATTACTTTAGATTGCAGCTTCTTATGGAAAGGTGATTTGTATCTTTGAGCCAGTTAGCATCTTGAAGCAGAACAGCAGTCATCATAATGTAAGTATTTCATCAATCCTTAATTGTTTGAGCAGTTACAAAGCCTGATTGATTTTACTGGTTTGCTTTAAAGCTGGAGGGGTGTTTTTTATGTCTTCTTTTAATGCTAAAATAAAGTTGAGACATAAACGTGGTCCTTGGGAACGGAAAATGGTGGGATAAGGACAGAGGCCTGTAATTTGAAATAGCTTTAAGGAAGATAGGCTTTACTATAATGCTTCTTACTACTTGCTTATGCAACCCTGCAGTTCACAACCAAAATGTTCCAGAACCCAAAAAGATGTACACAGTGCCATTCTGCCATGAGTGTAGCTATTAAAATAGGTGTTCCTTTTTGAACCATCCTATGTAGCCTTTATGTTTTGAGGTGTTTTACAGTTCTTACTTTTACTTTTCCTTACGAAATTACGTGCCCTAGGCCAAATTGTAATAGTTTCAGAAATCTGTAGCTTTTTTATAATATCTGACTGAATGATTATACTTCAGTGTTATAATGGTGAACAAGAGCAATATTTATTCTCTTGGAGCTTACTTTTGGTGACAGTGGTTTAGTGAATCGTAATTTCTGAAGTGAATCTTAATTTCTGAAGTGAACCTTAATTTCTGAAGTGAATCTTAATTTCTGAATAATAATATGATTTAGGGCAAGCGCCTTAACCATGCTTCTTACTTGAAGAGGCATATGGCTATAATTAGGAGCATTAGATTCTAATTAAAGTCAGTTTGTTGATATGAGAACTTTGACAGCAATTGCTCAAGGAGCTTCTGTCTCCCTCTTCAGGGGTTTGGTCTTCATTTGTATTAACAAGTTGTTTGTATGACCATCTAGTGGATTCTCCTCTTGGTACTAACCAACTCAGTCATAAGATTCTTGGTGTACATGTAAACTTGTGGTATACTATGTATTAATTAAATGGCTGGGAATGAGCACCTATGTAATAATTTATGTCACTGGAAGGCAGTGGAATAAAATTACAGTAAGGTGTGAGTTCTCACACTCTTATGAACACTTTGGATATACTGTCCATCTACCTCATTTTTCAATCTATGTTCTTCTATACTGGTAAACAGTACACTTACTTTGAAATTTCAGAATTGGAGTAGTAACTGTAAGCAGTAGAGGAAGCACTCACCACCCGACATTTACTTTCAAATGTTTATAGTGGAAGAAATACTCTGTTACTTTGTTCTTTCAGTTGACTTTTATGCAAAGGTTTCCAGCATATTGTTCAAAGTTATTGTAGGATCGTCTCTGTCTTCCATTTACTGGAATGTTCAGGGTTAAAAAAAAAAAAAATCCCCAAAAAACCAGCTTGGCAAATACTCTGTTTAGGTCCTTATATGCAGCTACTTCTTACCGTCTTTTGCCAAACTTCTGAAAGACTGAGTTATATTTTAACTTCACATCTGTTTTACGTGATGCTTTTGAGTGAGGGAGAAATACTTTTTAAAAAACCTGTGAAATATGAAAGAAGCCTGTTGGCTCCTAATGTTATTTCCAGAAATGTTTCCAGTTTCTTCTATAAATCAAAACATCAAGCCTTTGTAGTCTATTTCAGAAACAGACAAGATAAATACTTTGTCAGCTTAATCCTCAGCTTGTTCTAGAGAGTGAAATAGTGATGCAAAAGCTAAAGATATTTGACTGTCCTGTTGTATATTAAAAAAGAAAGAGTGGAGGGGAAGTATCCTAGGTATTATTTTGACTTTTCTGAACTCCTAATTCAGTAATGGTGCAGATATCGAACACCAGATATATTTAACTTGTGTAATTTTTGATATCCTTTCTTTGTTCCAAAAATAAAACTTTACTTCCTCCTAAAAAATTCTCAAATTCAATAGAGATTTTATATACTAATTTTTTTCAATCTAAACTTTTAAAATAAGAAGTTAAAGAGCTTTGTAAGTATGGTCACATTAGTGAAAAGGGTTTTGTTTTAACATCAGAATTAATCAATTTTTATTAGATAAGCAGCAACTTATGTTAAACATCTTCATAACATTTAGAGAATGAAGATGTACTATTTATATTATAAAAAGAGGACAGAGGAGAATGAAGTGTTTTCATGCTAATGTTTGTAAATAATTAAAATTTCAGGTGTTACATTACCAGTGGCAGAAGAATGCTCAAATCTCATTGGAAGCCATAGCACATAATCTAACATGGGATCCCACAGGTACAAACAGATTAAACTAAACACTTTTCTATTTGATACTGCACTGAACTTTTAAATTTAGATTTTGTTATTCCTCGTGGACAAGGAAAAGGTTCTGTCCTAGCATTTTAGAGAACAACCAAAGTGGAGTGAAATACACCTTTTGTCACTTACTACAGGAGAACTGACATACTGAGAGCATCTGTATGGTTTGACTCGATTATTCTTATCTGAGCAGATAAGAAAGCATGGCTTAAATAGTAAATATTTGTTGAGAAAGAGGAATGTCTGCAGTAGACCTAGGCATTTCTTTTTGAGAGTAACTAAAATTTGACTAATTTTCATGGTTTGAACTGTAGATGTTAGAAATCTAGAAAAGGTGTATCAGATTTTTTTTTCTGCAGTTTCAGCTTTGCAGAACTTTTTTATTTTCTCTCTCTTCAAAAAAGTCTGTAGTTTGCTACTTGCTTGTAGTTAGATTTTCATATATATTTGTTCCAGGTACTCGCCTTCTGACTGGTTCCAGTTGTCTTCAACTTTGGTCCAATGTTTCTTTGGAAAACCCTGCTGACAGTGACAGTACTGAAAGAGCAGGTGTTGAACTTGGAGAGTGGAGATGTATCTGGCAATGCAAGTAAGAAACCCATTTTAAGACAAGTAATTCCCTTTTCTTTACTGATTCATATCTTTGAGATTTAATACTTAGTGTAGTTGAGTGAAATGCTATTGCATACTATTACTTGATAAATATTATTGGTGTGAGATAAACTTTAATCGTATTTCCCTTGACTCTAAGAGGAGAGTGTCACACAATATCAGTTGCAGTTGGTTTTGGGGCAGGTTTTCAGTTACAGAGAGCACTAGTAAAATACTGAGGGAAGGCTAATCTTGAAGCTCTCCAATAGGCACTCTTCCTTGTAGAAGAAATAAGGTGAAAGCTGTGTAATTGAATTATGTTGTGCTGGCAGTACTGATTAAAATGTACTTCTTTTTATGTTCAGTGTACTCCATTGTTGTTTCCTTCTCACACATCCCTCCCCCCTGCTTTCTTTTTTACTTTTTCTGGGTTTATTCTGGGTATTTGGAACAGTTAAAGTTGATACATTCTCTTTTAAGTGTCTCTGAATTCTCTTCTTGTATTCATGTTGATTTTGATACCTGCATTTGTATATTGTACATTCAGAAGAGTGTTTGTTTAGTATTTAAGTTTATAAGACAATCTGAATCCTTCTGCCATGGACAGACTTTTCTAGTACAGTCGGGTGCATTGTTCATGTGGGAGCAATGTACCATATGCCCATCCAAAGAAGTTTCCCAAAGTGGCTGACTGGGCAGACCCACCTGAAGTTACTCTTTGTGAAGTATTTAGAATTCTAGTAAATAGTTCTGTAGGTAGTTTTCTGGGTGTACCAGAAAAGCATCCATTTTATGATCCTTGAGTTTTTCATTTTTGTCTGTACTTGAAATTTTATCAATGTTGTGTTTAAAAACCCACGATCATCCAAATGACAGCTGAAAAACTTTTCTTTCTGTGTGATAAACTTTCCAAATACAAGCAGTTGAAGACTTACTCTGTTGTTTAGACATCTTTGAGTGCTCATCTCTCAACCTGGTAACTAATTCCATTGAGTATATGGCTTTAGAGTTCTGGTAACAGTAGTCAAGATCATACAGAGAGTGCTTTTCCTCTGTCTCTTCTGTAACAGGTTTTGCATTTGTATCACGTATAAAGAATTACAGAAGTCGTCTCAACTCTCCACCTGTTCTCTTTTAAACTCTCTTTGTCAGAGATAGAGCTGAGTGTTGCCTTCTTTGAATGAGTAGTTCCTAGAAAGGATCAAGAGAACTTGCACTTCTTTATGCCTTTTATGCCTGTATGTCTTCTAGCATTTGTACTGCAATTAGATTTAAAACCCTTGTTCTTGTTCACATAATAAATGCATCCTGATTTCGTTGACCTTAATTTAACTTGATCCCTTTTGAAAGGTAGGCCTCAACAACTTGTTGGAGGTGTATTCAATTCAGGATTAAAATGTACACTGTATCTGTACTGTGCAATTAAACTTTTGTATGTTCTTGTTGCTGTTAATGAGCTTTGTTACTTAGTCAATAACTGGGCGCTTCAAACCCTGTGAAAGAAGCTTTTTTATTAGTACATCCAATTAACATGAAATGCTCCAAAAGTTAAGCACATAATTAGGTTTGGAATATTTTGGTGCAGCATCTAGTCGCAGTGTGGCCATTCATGTAAAAGCTACTTTTAGATACTTTTTAACTACATTATTCCTTTTACACTTGTTTGTTTTGTTAAGTTGTAATTGTAGGAAGTATGAGAGGTGGAGCGGTCTTTGATAGAAATTGGAAGATAATATGGTACAACAGAGACCAGTTTGAGATACATATAGTCATGAAATGAAAGTAGAGCAGTTTAATCTGTTAGCAGCTGCTTTTCTGCAATGATATTTTTGAATATCGGATATTCAGCGACAAGATATTGGTTTTCTGGATCACTACAGCCATGTGTTGTCCAAGGGTTTACATCTTAGTCTTTTGGACTTTGTGTGAAACAATTAAGTTTTAACAACACAGTACACACTTGTATTTGAGAATTAAAAAGCTTTTATACTTTCAAGGAAAAAAATGTTTCTAATTCTATAAAAGTTGTTAAAATTTGATTTCTCTTTTTAATTGTCTTTATTCCATAGAACTGCTTCTCAAGTTTGTTTAATGAAATTCTCGCCAGACGGGGAGTTTTTTGCTACTGCTGGAAAGGTAAGCGTTTTTTTTTCATTATAGCTTTGTACTAATTCAGATATGGTATTAAAGCAAACTAACAAAAACAGATTAAAAAAAAAGAAATTAGTTTATTGAAAATTTTTTTCATAGTTTTTTTCATGATTTTGTGTAGTCTCTCTATATGTCTTTACATTTTGTTAAACTTGAGTTTGGTAGAAAGGTAGTTCGAGGCAGGGAGGTAACACATCAAATATTCACTGCTTACTATTCTAAAATAATAATTTTTAATTTGTACCAAATTATAAGGCATCAGAAAAAGAAGAGTTTTGGGGAATGGGGGAAATCTGTGGATGAGATCACTGCTATTGAGATATTCTGCTAGTGAGGAAATATAATCAAAATAGCAGAAAATATTTTAAAAATCAAAAATAGCTCTTTTATATGTTTTTGTGTAAACATATCTGTATGCCATTTTGTGTCTGTAGAAGATAATTCACATTCCCCTCCAAAGGTGTACTGGCAGCAAGTTTATAACAGTGTTCGTGGTCAGTCTCACTAATTCGTTCCATTTGCTCAACATTGAGCAGTTTATCAGCAAAAGCAGAACCCCTTGGCAAAATAAGCAAAAAAAAAAAAGAAGTCAGTCTTTTGTTTTCCTGAAACAAAATTACCTTTTATTTATACTCCAAGATTGTTCTTCAGGTTTTGTTAGAGAAGTCAAAGCAGCAGAAAAAAACAAGAACATGTAGAGGATTCAGAGAACAAATGTCACAAACCCATATGAGAATTTATATTACTTGTTAAGGAATATGAGTGAGAGAAGTTGTTTTCTGCATGAAGTTTCTGCTACCAGCTAAAGAACCTAGGAGAGGCTGCAGAGCTATTGGATTTAAAAAAAAAAAAAAAAAAAAAAGGCGACTATGTAAGGCTTATATCTGATATTAATATTGCTGATATTAGTGAAAATCTGGTTTAAGCGTCACAGAATGTTGAGCGGTAGTAACTGGACAGAATGTGTTTCAGACTGAAGAATAAAAGACAGTTTTGCAATTTGCTCTAGTCTGTCTTGGAAGCATGAGTGAAAAATTAGTGTGTACACATAAAAAGTGGTTAGAACAGTGTTTGATTTAGTAATAATGTGGAACTTGGCTGTTTGAGTGATAATATTCCTTTACACATGCTTGAAAAACAGAGTTGAAGGTGATTCAGTCTGCAAATAAATCTTCCTTTTGAAAGGTAGTTGTCATGCATAATTTTGTGACTCAGTTATATGCATCAAAAACACATCTGATGAGTAATGCATGTCTTTCTTAGTTGTGTTTGTTTTTTCCTTTAAAGCTCGCCATTTCAGGTTATCATGCTTGATTGGAAGACTAACTTTTAAGACATTTGCTATCTTTAAAGAAGAGATAAAGATGAATCAAATAAAATTGCCTGGAGAGAGTACTCCAGGAGAGTACTCCAATTAACGAGCTTCCAACATAAAAAGTGAAATACTAGGCTTTCTTCGTGATAGATTATTATCTGTATAAAATCAAAGCAATAAGTTCTCATGTTCCATTCTTTTTGTGGTTATTTGAATATTGTATCGCTTGCTATATGTTCTTTGACACCTTTAACCATCACAGAAAGGAGTGCCATTCTAGCCATGTTTCAGATAAAATTCTTTGATGTTTTATGTAAAAAGCAGGTGTTTTGTTATTGTCAGCAATATATATATGTATTCCACCTTTTTTTCATGGGTAGGAGTTAATGTTTATTTTACGAGTCAAATGTAAATAGTTTAATGGTTTCTAATGTTACAATTTGATGGAATGGTGGAAAAATGAATTAATCTGCAAATAGCTTATATAAGGTTAATATTATTGCAGAGTTTTTAACTCTAATATCTTATGTCCTGTTATCTTACATTATAAATTCCTTGAAAGCAAATTGCTGAATAAGTAAGAAAATTAGTAAGTAGGAAAATTAATAACATATTTTTTACCATAAATGCCTAAGTTAGTTACCAGCCCAGAGATTTTTTAAAGCACATCTTTGTTTCTATGTCTTACTCCTTTACTTAATTTTTCCTGAGGGACAGTGCTGGTCAGCAGAACCAACTCATCCTTCCCCCAGCAGGGTCATGTTATGCACACCTAGGTTATTTCAATATTTTAGTGCCATTCCCATTTAATAGTTGATCAACAGCTTGTGAATCTAGGTCCAGATTAATTTATCTAGTCCTTGAAGATGTAATCAATTTATGTGTGTATCTGAAAAAAGCAGGCTGAGCAGTACTGGGCTTGGTTTTTGAGATATCATCCATGACCTTTGTTTGTTTTCCTAACAGTTAGATTTGTGCAGGAGATTTGGGTGGTTTTCTGACAAGGTAGAATTAGTTGTATTAACATTTGAATACCATCTCAGGCTAGTGCAAATCCTGTTTTTGCAACTAAAAATTGGCAACTAATCAGAAGGACCTACATGAAATCCAAATTAGTAATGGCAAGAGTTAAATGGAAGCTCTGCTCATGTGTTTTCTTTAAGATCGGGTTTTGAAGTTGTATTTAAGGAACTGTTCCTCTCTGATCAGAAAAGCATTTTATTTCAAAGAAAAATGAAATCTCAATAGATGTACCCAAAAGTACTTGAAGTGCATCGTATTCTTATGCAAGGTAGTCTTATTTACTGTCCTTTTTTGTCTTTCCACAGGATGACTGTCTTGTGAAAGTATGGTACAACACAGAGAGCTGGCGGTCAGCCATAACATCACCTGCTGCCAGTCCAGAAAACCAAACAAAAGAACTTGATTTTTCATTTGTTTATTTGGCTCATCCTCGATCAGTAAATGCATTTTCATGGAGAAAGACTAGTAAATTCATGCCACGGTCAGTAGTTCTAATAACTAGTTCATAAATTGCCAAAAAACCACCCCAAACTGTACAGTCTGCCTGTCTCTGCAATCAAGAGTCACACAATTGTATGGTTTGCTTCAATTATTGAGTATGCACACCTTTTATACTGTTTCTGCTCTTGAGAGGATGGTATACATCGACTTACCTGGGAAAGAACTGAAAAGTTAGAAGTTTCACAGACTGACTTAGGCATTGAAGTAAATGCATAATCAGCTCTTGAAAAGTCATATCTCTTTGCATTTTTTTTGATTGCACCACGTAACCATTCATGCATTCAATCCCAACTTGTCCTATCCTGATGGAATCAGAGCAAAAGTCCTGTGACTTGAAGTCCTCTTTCGCATACATTCAAATATTTTTATGTCTTTTTATTTGTTTCTCTACCTAGCTAGAGACTCTGTCAGAAATAGTATCTGGAAATTAAAATCGAGTAATCATTTGGAACTGGTATCTTAGCGTGTTAGGGTGGTGTTCAGGTGATTCCAAAATAACCCATCTCTAGTTTTCACCAGTACTTAAAATCTTAAACTGAAGTAGCTTTAGCAGTTTTGTGGCCTGCAACCTTTTTTTTGCCATATTATTCCAAATAGTAAACATATTTGCATACCTTTGTATTGAGTAAGTTTATGTTGTTCTTTATACCAGTCTTTAGGACTCCCTAAATCCATTGCTACAGTGCTTACTATGTAGGTCACTTTTGAAAATCCATATGCTCCATGATTCCTAAGGGAGTTTGCTGCTGGAAGTCTGATCGTAGCCTTTGAGCCTGAGTTAGAGCTAAATTGTGAACTTATATGACCTGGAAACCTGATGATTTGTGTAGTATTTTCCAGTGTCTAGTTTAGGGTAATTGGATTTTTGGGCTATATATTTAGCAGAAGTTACACTTGGAAAAATAGTCATTAAGAAAAATTCCTAGATTTAAATTGTCTGTTGTATCCCTGGTATTACCTGAGTTTCTTTCCTTTGGATATATGATTTTTTAAGTGGCAGGTACCAGTAAGATCTGGAATTAAGATCAAGTACCAGAATATTACTAGCTTTTTATGTGAATGATAAAAGATAAAAGATACATGTTTTGCTGTTATAGGTATGAATTTTTCTTTAAATTGAAGTCCACAATTTGCTGTTGCGCTGTTGTGTGATGACATTTGGGGTAATTTATAGTCAGATACTTGAACAGAGGGGAAGGCCTTTCCTACATAATTTATTTTCCTAACAATGTATTGATGAGCTTTTCTTGCACCAGTATCTGTAAGTTGATGCAATTCCAAAAACTGAAAGTGGAAAACTGTTTGGAAACGTTGGTTTATTTTGACACTGTGTAATAGTTAGCAGCTTCTTCACTCCTTAAATTTTCTTTCATTAGTGGTGCTGTCTGCAATGTACTCCTGACTTGCTGTAAGGATAATGTTTGTCGTCTCTGGGCAGAGACTTTGTTACCCAATGACAGTCTGTTGTACGAGGGAGGATACAGCAATTGGAGTGAAGCAGCAAACTTCACAAATAACTTCAAGAGAAATATTTCAAGTAAAGAAAAAGTGCAGAGTGCGTTGGAGGTAAGAATTGAAATTGAACAGTGAGAGCAAACACATGTACAAACTTTAGACAAGTTTGTAATTTTTAACTCAGACATGTATCACAAGCTGAAATCCCTTATCTCAGAGATATACATAAAATGTTATGAAAGGGTGAATTTCCGTGAAATCTTCCTTGGGCAGACTAAGCTGATGGCTCTTGAGCTTCTCGCATTGAAGACACACTGTTCTAAAATCACAGCTGCCTATTTTCATTTGGTGACTGAAGAAGAATGCTTTGCAGTATTTAGTTCAAAGGGCTAGGAGCAGTATGGAGCACACATTATATATAGGTCATGTGAAACCCAGGGGTGATGCTGTCTTAAAACATATGGGGCTCACTTGTTACCTCTGTAGTTGAGGGATGTTCCCTCTGACTTCTGCAAATGGAAAAACAGTAATGTGGAGGGAAGAGAGATAGCCTTACAGCAGAAAGGCTATCTCTGTGCTGTAGTCTTCAGAGCAGACTGCTCGTAAGCATTAAGGCAAGTCATTCTTACCAGGTAGTTGTTTTCTAAGCAGTGAGAATCAGAAAGAAAGTGTAGCATTAGTGGTCTGCGTCAAAGGTATGTGGGCATTATGCTTTTTTTCTTAATGGAGTGACATATTTAGCATGCTCATAGTGCATGCTATACCTGAAAAATAGTGCAGCATACCTGAAAAATATGACAGGCTGAAAGGCACAACAGAGCAAAGAAAATAGTTGAAGGGAGGAGAAAAAAGGAAGCTGGAGAAATTTCTGTGTTCCTGTGGGAAATAAGAGGCAACACTGGAAAACAGAAACAGCAATTAAGTGAGAATTGAGACAAGACTGACATGAGCATGCTGTGTAAAGATGAAAAGTGCAGCAAGTGAAAAGGAGTACCAAGAGTGTAACTCCATCTTGAATATTATGTACATCTGTGTAACTTTGGTTGCTTACATAGATGTCTAAAGCAGAAAAGAATTTTGAACTATGTTAAGTCAGTCTTAAAACCTGAATATTATTCTTTCCCTTGGAAACAAGTGTTTGTATAAAAGAGGAAGAACTTAGAAATCACTGGGGCCTTTTGAGGGGTGTTGAAGTGCTGATTTAATTAGATCCAAACTATGGATCCAGTTTTGCAGTCTGAAACGAGATAACTCAGTATTGCTGCTTTGTTCAGAATCCTGAAGAAGCATGGTGTGTGTTTATGAGACACAGGAATATTTTATATGAAAGTATAAGAACTGTATGAATGTTGTCTGTGTATGGAAGTATGAAGTAGTTACTACGTAAAGATATTTTATGGGTCTTTGTAAATAAATCCAAAAGTACTTGTTTCTCTCTACTGCAGACTCAACACAAAAAATTTTGCAAGCAACTCCACTGATTCTTTAAGTTAGCTTTTAAGTTGAAAAGTACCATTCATTGGTGCCTAGAAAACCACTTATAGATTAAACCTGCTTTTTCTTTTTGAAAGGATTTAAAATGATACCTTATTCTTCATGCAGTTAAATCTGAGGCACTTGCGACGAGGAAGGAGGAGGTCAGGTGCTGTTGTAGCACATACTGGATATGCACTGCATCAGCAAGATCCTCATGAAGCTCACAGGAATATTCCTCCACATGCAAATGCCCTCTGCCACTTCCATATTGCTGCCAGTATCAATCCAGCCACAGGTAAGAAACGTAATTCTTGCTATGAATTGAACTCCAGTTGCTGTTAGTTATGTGTTCTCTCTGGAAACTTAGCAGATGTATTTGCACAGTATATGATCATGCAAAATTGCTAGCATGTTGATTACATTTTTGCATGAAAGGACTTTCTACAGTAATGAAATTATTTGAATAAATTTCCACTGCAGTTGTACTTTTATTTTGTTCATCTTAAAGTGAGATTGATAGTGTGTAAAATGGAAAAAGCTAAATGTTTGTAACTGGAGTTAAAATTTACTATGAACAGTGTGCAATACTGGGAGCACACTGGTAAAATAAAAAATGTCTGAGCTTCTTAAAGTAGGCACCTCACACTTACATGTTGAAACCACACATTTCTGTACGTCTGTCTTGAACCAAACAAAACATGCCTACAACCTGCATTCCATAAACTTTGATATTCCCTTGCACTGGAACAACATATTGATAGGGGTTGTGGAAAGTCTCCTACAGCTTCTGATACTTCTGTCTTTATTATCTTTGTGTGTGCTGAAAATGAAGTGCATGTCTGCTCATTGAAAAACTGAACAGAAATGCAATATAGATGGCCTTTCATGAAGGTTCTGATGTGGTTTTGTGTCTAGACTTAAAGAACAAATATACTATGTAATTCTTTTCTGAAACTAGTTAAGCTCTGATTTGCTGAACCTTGTTTGAAAGGCCAATTTTCAGCTAAGGGTGTTTATGATTAGTTCATGTTCCTAGCTGTACAGTCTAGTATGATCGGAAAGAACAAGTGGTTTCTATTAACACTGCTGTGCTAAACAAAGATCTAAACATTTTCTGCTTGATTATTCTTCAGCATTTTGCATAGTGGTTCATTGGTTCATATTTTAACAGACAGGACTAGAATCTCATCCAGCCTACCAGAAGGAAACTTCTTGCGGTTTTGTGCTGTACCATCAATGCTATTGTATTTCTCTAGGAAAAGTCTCCAGTCATTGCTTGTTACTATATAATGTTACAGAGTTTCTTGAAAGCTTTTTGGAAATTTTTGTATCCCCTGTATTTTTTCCTCTTCAGATTGCACAGTGATCTAGCTGATCTTTTCATGTAGGTAATCTGTGACTGTGGGAAATGGATTTGTAGAGAATTTTCAAAGCTTGGCAGAAGGCTCACATAGTATGCCTCTGTATGCAAACTTTAAGATAAGAAATGCTGACTTAGAAATGCCATGGAATAGGACAGACATTGTTGAGAGAGTGATGGAACTAGAAACAAGTTTCAAATGATGGCCTTGCAAATAGACTAGATACTTTGGAAAAACAGAACTATGGAAGATGTATTGTAGGACCCACAAGGGGTAATTTTAGATGAATGACTTAAAGTCATTTACAGCATTGCATGGCAAAAGCTGATAGGCCAAAAAAGGCTTATAATGTATTGTAATTAGGAAATAGTTTGGCTTCTGATTATGATGGTGTGAATTGTAACATCTGTACCATCTCACCCTTCACTTGAGACTGAAAATGGAATAGAAGTTTTTAAAATGCCTCTCAGGAGCTCTGTCTCTGTGTCTGAAAAAGGAACAATCCAACATTTGACTTTTTTTTTTTTTTTTAATCTACGTTTAAAGCATTTATTTTTTTATACAGAATAGCTAACATCATGGTTTAAACCCAGCCAGCAACCAGGCAGTTTCCTGCTCACTCCCCGTAGGACTGGGGAAGATAGTTTAATAGGGAAAACAAAAGCTGTGCACACAACCGAAGAGACACAAGGAATGACTTCAGTGCCTCCTAAAGGCAGGGGAGATCTTCAACCATCTCCAGAGGAGCAGGGCCCCATCACACCTAACGGTCACTTGAGATAACAAACACAACCATTTCAAACTTTCCCCCATCTTCATTTCTCCTCCACTTTAAGCACTGACCGTTGTTTCATATGGTTTGAGGTACCTCTTTGGTCAGTTTCAGTCACTGTCCTGGCTGTACCAGTCTGTACCTGTCCTCTCCCAAGGTCCAATGCAGCCCCAAGTTCCTCCCCAGTGCAGCAGTACAAAAGCAGAAAAGGCCTTGGCTCTGTGTAAGCCCTGCCCAGCAGCAACAAAATACATCTCTGTTACCAACCCTGTTCAGCACAAATCCAAAACACAGCCCAGTACCAGACCCTGTGAGGAAAGTTAACTCTACCCTAGTCAGAAGTAGCGCAACTGCGCAAACTTTAATTTTGCTTTTGATAGACTTTGCGGTATAATCATGCCAAGCAGGGAACTCACAGAATGAGGATAAAAATAATTTTGAAAAATACTAGAAAGATTAGATACTTAAAGCTTGTCTTTGGATTTTCTAATTGTGTATTCTTTTTATGTTGTCTATATTAATCTATATCTGTTTTAATAATGTATTTTATTAAAGTCTTACTGTTAACTCATTAAAATATATTGTAGAACCTCTAAAGTAGCTTGTACATTTTAGATTGTAATTTGAAGAAATATATGTTCTCCCTCACAGTCAAGTCTTTAAGTGCCTCAGTGTAACCAAATCTTTTAGTGGGCCATTTTGTTTGCCCCTTTGAAATTAAATTTAATCCAAAAACCTAATTGCATTTCCTTTCATTTGATTTAAAGCAAATTGATTTGTGATCTTACTTAAAAATTTGCTGTTACTACAGCATTTTAAAGTATTTGATAAAAACTAAAGCCAAAACAGCTTTATATCTCATTCACTTCACGTTTTGAAGAATAATGCTGTCATATATATTTATACAAGAATAAATGCAGTATGAAACAAAAATCCTTGAGATCTACTTCTGTACTATTGTTTTACTTTTTGTGGTGTTTGCCCTGGGTGGAATTCAGTGAAAGGAATAAGCAGTGGTTGCTAGGACAAAATTGTCTCTAGGCAATTTCAGAAAAAGTTAATGAATTCAAAGACTTCAGAAGTTTTCTGGAGAGAGTGATTTTGATTTATGAAGCAAATAGAAATTCACCAAGAATAATGTTCAGAACTGAACATCATTTAGAAGGTGGTAGTTTTAGATGGAAATTGGAAGTGATTTCTTTAGTGACTTTGATAAAAACCCAAAAAGCACGTAGATTTATAATCTGATCTGAAAAGTAATCTTTCCTAGTTCACCTTATTCACTGTTACTGTAGCTTCATCTTTCAAAGGGCATCAACAGAATTTTCCCTTCAGGTTCTGTTACTTTCCAAATGTATAATGATACTTTTGAGACTGGCATTGGCCTGTGTAGGAAAGTACATATTCCTTAAACAAGCTGTGCTACTTTTGCCTGCTTCTCCTGTTGTATCCCCTCCCCACTACAAAATTGCTGGTTGTTGCAATGCTCCTTTCTTTTATCTGTGTGTTCTGTTGCAATTTTCTTTGGCTAGATTGGACAATCAGCAATGCAAACTTATTACTGATTTTGATAAAAACAATAGATTTTGAGTGAAAACTATTCTGTCTCCCAGGATGTGGAATTTAAGTAATGCTGTAGAAAGAGAGAACAGAAGGAAATGAGACTGTACATGGAGACTTCTAGGTGGGAATTACATACAGGTTGAGATTTTAATATGTTGCTGTATCATGGATTTGAGGAAATTGCAATAAACCTATCTGCTTTTTAGCCTTGATTGATTTAAATTATGTTACTCTGCAGCAGTCTGATCCTTGCTTCTGTCATACGCTTTGTGATTACTGTTTTATTTTTCACAGCAACATGGGACACCAAATACCATCAAACAACAATGTGAATTAACAGAATATATCACAACCAGAACTCCTGGGGTTTTATGATGGTGTTACGGAGGGCATTTTCTGATCTCTGTACAAATTTTTGCTAGCATAAGCCCAGGGTCTTTGGTTACAGTGTGTATCTACTGCAGCATCCATTGTAGACTAAATGCTGGGAAATTATGCTTAAATGATTTGGCTCATACTGAGCTGCAGTAGCAGAAAACAACAACAGCAACAACAACAACAAAAAAAACCCAACAACAACAAAACACCTGTATGCACAGTATTGCATCAAGGGGTAGAGGACATTGCAGGACCCTACTGTTATCCTAATGTAAGCATAGCAGAGAACCTCTGTGTGGAACAACAAAGCAGATGATATTTGTGCTAGGAATGACAAGTGGCAATACACACAGACTTATTTTTTCATTGTGGGATTTCTGCTTAAAAATCATTCCTCTAAAATTATTTTTTGACCCAACTTAGTTCAGTGTCAATCAGTATCTTTTTCTGGTAGATATTCCTCTACTGCCTTCTATCACGTCTCTAAGTCTTGGTGAAAATGAAGAAAAAAGTGGACCTTTTGTTGTACACTGGCTAAACAACAAAGAACTTCATTTTACCTTATCTATGGAAGTGTTTTTGCAACAACTTAAAAGGAGTTTTGAACATCATTCTTCTGAGACTAATACTGAGGATTCTAATCAAATGGATGGCAGATCAGAAGAAGGTAAAAGTCATATAGACATATGTCATATAGAGAAACGGCTTTCAGTTTATAAAGTAATTTGTAATGTTCCTCCGGGGGGGTGGAGAGTAAGAGATTGGCAACTTTGCATATAAGGATGCAGACAGATTACAGTGGCATTTCAATGCATTTCCTTCCCTTACACGGAAAGTATCTAAGTGACTTTAAAAAAAATGTATCTAGAATTTCTGATTTCTCTTTCTATAGTTGTTCCAGAAATTTTGAGTTATATATGCTAAAAACTCTATTATTTAATAAGGCTTGACTAGAGACCTTTGCATGAAAATGTTACTTTAATATTAAGGAAGCAGGAGCAACTTTAGAATTAACTTTCTATTTTCAGATATGAATCTGTGGCTAATTTAAGTATCTTTATTCTGTAGCATAATGCAGTCAATTATTTTGATCCTGGATCAATGATATATAATCAATGATAATCATGCAGATTATTGCCTTTGTTCTGTCTATGCATGCAAAAATTTGTATAAAATATAGAAGAAAATGGAAAAGAAAAACATTTCAAATTAAGGTACAACATAAACTATTTTGGTTTGTTAGACACTGAGCTCCATTAGAGGATTTATGATTATAGTTCATCCTTTTAAATTAGTTCTCGTATGAGTAGCTTATAAAGGGCCTGAAATTAGCTCCAATGCCTGAATAACACTGCTTGTTATACTTCTGGTTTTGAATGTCTATATCTGTATATATATGTCTATATATATATTTATCTGTGTATTGTAGAAGCTGATGCAAATGGAGATCAACAAAAAGGAAACCAAGAGAAGAAGGAACTGGGTGATGAGAAAGCTGCTCCGTATTCAAGCCTTGTTCCTTTATCCTCTGCTATTTTTGATCATGAAATTGAAGTTCTGCTTTCTGAATGGAGTAAAAATGCTGACATGCTCTTCAGTATACATCCTATGGATGGCTCCCTGCTGGTGTGGCATGTGGACTGGCTAGATGAATACCAACCTGGCATGTTTCGCCAGGTGCAGGTACTTTATTCCTCCTGTATTTTACATGGGTGTTCAGTGAGAAGTATGATGGGAACTCTTAATACTTATTCTTTCTTTTTTAAAATTGCAGGTGTCATTTGTCTCAAGAATTCCTGTTGCATTTCCAACAGGTGATGCAAACTCTCTTTGCAGAAGTATAGTGATGTATGCTTGTACCAAAAATGTTGACTTAGCTATTCAACAAGGCAAACAAAAGCCTCCTGGCCTTACACGATCTTCATCTATGCTTATCTCTTCTGGACACAGTAAATCAACCAACAGCTTAAAACTAAGTATCTTCACACCTAACGTTATGATGATTTCCAAACATGCAGATGGATCACTGAACCAGTGGCTAGTGAGTTTTGCTGAAGAATCTGCTTTTTCAACTGTACTCAGTATTTCACACAAATCCCGGTATTGTGGTCACCGTTTTCATCTTAACGACTTGGCTTGCCATTCAGTGTTACCACTGCTGCTTACAACCTCACATCACAATGCTCTAATTTCACCAGATGTTGAGAAAGCAATACAGGCAAATGATTCTTCTAAGTCTCAGGAGTCACCAATCAGACCTCAGAATAGAGGCAATGCAGATGTGACATCCCAGGATCCCAGCGCTGTTTACAGTGAACTTATTCTTTGGAGAGTGGATCCTGTTGGGCCTTTGTCCTTTTCTGGTGGAGTTTCTGAACTTGCTCGGATCAATTCTCTTCATGTTTCAGCTTTTTCTAATGTTGCATGGCTGCCCACACTTATACCCAGTTATTGCCTTGGTGAGTTTCATTTTCTGATTAGTGACATGTTTTAGAATAAAATTAATATAACCTAATAATGCTCTTAAATAGATAATACAGATATACTTAAACATACTGGAAAAAAGTTAAGCATGCATCCTTTATTTGACAAATTTTCAAGCTGATGATACTTGGGAATTCTTTATTCCTGTGTAAAATGTTTCTCTGTTTTATTTTATGTATTCGATATTTTAGGAGGTTTTAGATACTAGCGCAAACATCATAGCATGCTGAAGATTTACAAGCTGAGGGAGATTTAGCTCTAGTTTGCAAGTGGAATTCTTACTTCCTTTCATATACTTTGATTTGGTTTGTAAGCACAGCTTTAAACTTTGTAGTTCTTGCTTGTGAATAGAAGTTAACAGATTTTCTTTATGCTGTATTGTTTTTTATCATAACTTTGAAAATGCCTGTTGTCAAAAAAAAAAAAAACAAAAAAGGAAGCCATATGGTGTTTGAATATTTGAGCACTTCCTACCTTCCTGCTTTTCAGGTGCATACTGTAATTCTCCAAGTGCCTGCTTTGTGGCTAGTGATGGACAGCATTTAAGATTATATCAAGCTGTAATAGATGCTAAGAAACTTCTGTGTGAGCTCTCCAATCCAGAAATTTCTGTGAGTGAAAAGCCATCTCAATTTTTTGCATGTTACAACTTCATTCAGTCGCACTAGGCTCAGACTTGGTGACTGACTAAGCTGGTTGCTAAGGATTTTACAGATTATTCTGCTTGTAGAAACAGATTTGGTAAAGCTTTTGTTAGCCATACTGTATTTCATTTAATCTCAAGCTCTGTATGTTGAGACAGACCAAGGTTTGATTGGGAAATACCTGTGAAGTGCTTGCGCCACAAAGAATAACAACTCTCTGGGTGCATTGCCATATGGAAAAGTTGAGATAGCATTGCAGCTTTTGGGGAAAGGACAATAAATTGCTCTATGTGGGGCTTTCCAGATACTCATCACCTTTCAGCCATCAAAACCAAATGTGCTCTTCATAAAACAGGGAATGTTATGTGTGTTCTTATGGAATCACAACTAGCGTATATTTAATGCTTTAGTTAACATTTGCATAGTGATGTTGGACCTATCTAGCAGGTTGTGCCACAGAAATACCTGAGTGTTAACAAGACCACCGCCCTGATTCTTTTCAAACAGAAATACGTTGGTGAAGTTTTTAACATCATAAGTCAGCAATCTACAGCTCGCCCGGGATGTATCATTGAACTGGATGCCATCACAGAGCTTGTAAGATCTTTTGCTATACTCATTTTATGCCATAAGTAGCTTTTAAAAAAGAAGTAATAATAAAGTCAGTACCTGTAGCTGTCCATTAGGTAAATTTGGGGTACTGTTTTTGACATATTCTTGTACTTGTTTTCAACAGTACCTGTAAATGAAAAGAATGTGAGTAATGAAGGTGCATTTTCATGAGGGATCTTCTGTTGATGTGTTTAACTTTGCAAATTAAAAGCTCCATTGATAGAGAATAATCTTGAAAAGTATATGCCAGGATATTCACTTCTTATTTATTTTTGCTTCCTTAGCATGGCCGGAAAACACAGTTATTCCATGTTTTTCAAGAAGACTTTATTTTAAAAAACCAGGAGAAGGAAATGCCTTCAAAGAAGAACAGTTTATCAGACTCTGGTAAAGATTTTTTTTTGATAGAACACTGAAGATAGTATTTTATTTTTCATTCCCTGGAAGAAAAAGAACTTGTTAAATGGCTTTTATAATTTTAATGCCAAATACCCTAATACCCAGAAGAACATCTAGTCTAATGAAACACATGCGTGTTTCACTTCCTTTGAGCTGGGTGCAACCAAATTTTAGATCAACTATTTTAAATCACAAGATTTAGTGTCCTATGTTAAGCAGTCCCTTACATGAAGGGGGAAGAAGTTTTAAATGTGAAGCCTGTACTTGCAGGGTACAACGTAGACAAAACTTACTGTATCCTTTCATGGTGGATGCTCTTCTTTTACATCAGCTAAATACTGCTCCTCAGGCCTTACGTGGTAAAACAAATCACAAGCTGAACAATTCCTCCTCAATATAATACTGTGAATAGTGTATATGTTTGTAGGTTCTTGGACAGATGTGAATTGCCCTGGAAAAAATTACTAGTTTTCCTTGATGGAGTGCCTCAGTTATTTGCTTATATAGGCATCCATTGTTCTATTCCATTGAAATAATGTGTGGGGAAAAAAGGTGGCAGAGTAAAGATTTTGTACCAGGTTTTCTGCAGCGCTAGATGGAGTCCTGAATGAAAGGAAGCAGAGTTGTGGCAGAGTGTCAAAGGAACCAAGGGAAATATAAAGTGAACTGGATATACATAGTGATTATTTGGGAACTGGCTCTTTCTACCTGAGGAAGAGATTTGGAGTAGTGGAGATAATCTCAGCCCTCAGTGGAGTTCAAAAAATGCAATGAAGAGGTTGAAAATAAGAAACAAAATAGAGAACATAAATAAAAAGTGTTACTCTACGGCGTAATTGTATGTTTACATTTTGTGTATAATACACAGAAATAATTTTAGCAGAAATATGGGAATATTTGATCTTAGACAACTGCATGTGTTCTGAAAATTTGTAATACATTGCTGCATGCTATCCATGTAAGGAATTGGGCTAAATGAACCCTTTGAAAAACTATTAAATTAGAACTGTATCATTTGCATGCATTGTAATTTGAAATTATTTTCTAGTACTTTCTTCTTTAATAATGCATGAAGGTAGTTATCTCATGTTGTTTTTAAAAAAAGAAATTTCACTTACATTTTTCTATGGTACCATAAGCATTTCAGTGTGAAAAGCACAGGGCAAACACAGCTTATTCTTGATAATGATTTATGTATGTGTACACCTAAAGGGTCAAAGGAGTAATGGAGGAAAGAGTCCCTAAATTAAGTATTCCTTCTTGGTCCTAATTGGATGACTTTGATATGAAGGGAAGAAAATACCTGGGTGAATCCTCCAGAAACGGGCATCTATTGATAGTACAACTCATGTCGTCTTCTTTTTTTGTAAAACTAGAGCAAGTAAATTCTTAGGAAGAACTGTTGTATCTCTTGTGTTCTAGGCTGTACTGTACTGTTAGTACATCCTGGGATGTAACTTTAAACATAGCAAAGTCAGGCAAATACCTTGTCATCTCTCAAAGAAAATGTTGTCAGTTCTTACATGAGTGTACCTGTAATTGTAGTGTTTGGTTGTGGTAAAAAACTGAGAAAGCCAATGTAACAGTTAGATATAGTCAAACCATTGCATTTCAATATTAGTTCATGGTAGCTTAATGTAATTATTTGCTAGCCAGTGAAATTTAGTTCTGCTTTCAGGTGAATAACCCCTAAGACCTTCCTGTTCTCAATTTTACCAGGAAACCAGCAAAATGGATTCTCTGAAAAATTCTACTTAATAGTGATAGAGTATACACAAAACCATTCATTACTACATATGTGGCATTTACATTTGAAGGCAATTCCTGTCTCAATAGGTAAGCGCTCTTTCTTGTAGTTTTCTTTTAAAAAAGCTGCTGTCTAGTGAATTGTCTGCTGTTCACTGTAATCTAAAATGTTTGATCTTTTTGAAAAGATTCTGCATTTGATGACAAGGTTTTATCACAATCATTCTTTATTGATTACCTAATCTTCTGATTGTTGAAACTCTTCTGTTCAGCCTGAAGCTGGAGTTTGGTATTTTTTGTGCCTTCTGAGGCCAGATATGCTTAACTGGCTTTAATACAATCTAACAGTTAAGATGTTTTGCTTTTTGGAAGGTTCTTTTCTGCAATTTTTGAGTTTATGCATGCATTTTAGAGAGACTGTAGTCTGAAGCACCTAAGCATCAGTGATGCCATTACAATTCTAAACAGCTTTGAAATCTGCTGGTTCTCTTTCAAACTACCAAACTACCTCTAAAACTATAAAGTTTTAAAGAAAGGTAAGATACACTTTGGTAGTTTTCTGTTTACATTTAAAGATTTTAAGAAACACAAATCTGATACTACTTAGCAGAGGAATCTGTTATAATGCATGCTTCTGTCATTTAAACTGAATTAAGATTTCTTACTGTTGCTTTCAAATGAGAGAAAAAGCGTTATTGCAAATAGTTTATAAGTTAGTGACAGTAATAAAGATCTAAATTTTCTGATGTCCTTATATGATGAGATCACTGACAAGGCTTTTCAGCAAATCTGTTGGAAATTTTCGTGTTCCATTTCCATCAATTTCATGCTTCAGTTACTGAGTTTTATTTTTAAAGGGAAGAATTTGTATCACATTCTCCGAGAGCCTATGTTTTAAGGAATAAAATAAAGGTGTTATTAAAACTTCTGAAAAACAACTTTCACCAATTTGTAAGCTAAGACATGAGGATTTTAATTTAATTTTCCCTAGCTGCAGGTATCCTATGCTTACTGAAACCTTATTTTCAGTGGATAACCACATACATAGCTCTTTGACTGGAGTTTTTGTCATTTTGATCATGCTTTGATTGTTTTATAATCTCCCAACAGTTACTCCCAATTACTCCTTACATTAAAAGAAGTCATTGATCATTTAAAATTAACAATACAGACTTTTCTTTTAGATGAAAACATAGGTTCGAGTTCACCTGAAGAAGCGACACAAACAGAAGAATCATATTCTTCACCAGATCCAGAGAAGATCCAATCACCTTTCACTCAAAAGTATCGGGCCTGTAGAGCAAACCTTCAGAGCACCAGCTGGCTTACTCTGTCTTCCAAAATGGTGTATAGTCAAGAGCTGAGTATGCCAGAAGGAGTAGAAATAATAAGTGTAAAGCCATCAGCAGGTTTGTCATCTTTTTTAAAATGTGTAAAATAGGGGATCTCTCCCTTTCTGAGTTTAGTGTTAAAATAGAAACAAAGTAAGTTATGGATTTGTTGTTAGAATTGAGTATGTGTAGGTGAATCCAAAAGGTTGCTAAAATGTACTTCCCCTGACTTGATATCTCAATCCTGGAACTAACAAAATAAAGCTCTTACTTAAGGTATAATATTTACTGTATTCCACATTCTTGCAAAAAAAATAGAACAGTAGAAACAAAACTTTGTTTTCCAGTTATTCATGAATTTTTTTTGTAGGATGTGTATTTAAGTGTTAAGATTTTCATCAGTAGTCCTTCTAAAACACAGTTTTAGATTTTTCAGTGGAGGAATCTTTGTTTGACAGAAGAGAATATATATTAATATTCATGTTTAAATAATATAATTTGACTCCTCTCTAGAGCACAAAATCCAATCAAAAGGTAAAATGGTTTCATGGTGTTTTTGACATGTCTCCTTTGTGAGGCCTTGTAAATGACCTCTTTGTGAGGAAGCAGTAATACTTTTTTTACTTTGGAGTAACAGAATGGTGGCCGAAAAAAAAATTTTTTTAGTGTTTTTTAGCTTTTTAGTATTTCCTCCAGTAAAAGTGTATTTTTTTTCATTTTAGGACATCTCAGTTCTTCTTCCATATATCCTGTTTGTCGTGCACCTTATCTGCTGGCTACTTCCTGCTCTGATGGCAAAGTTCGATTCTGGAGATGCAGGGTTGAATCATTAATGTCTTCTCTGCCACAGTATGGCACAAACAGTGATGTTAAATATATATGGGAAGAATGGCCATTACTGATTGAGGATGGACTTCCTAGTAGTAGTGCTATTAATGTTCCAGGGACACCAGTTGACGTCAGCTGTGCGCACACAAACAGATTAGCAGTAGCATACAAGCAGGCAACATCTAGAAACAGCCATCTTTCTCAAGATCATGTGATGCATGTTAGTATTTTTGAATGTGAATCTACAGGGGGTTCTTCTTGGATTTTAGAACAGACGATTAATTTAGATGAGATAGGCACCATATTAGACTCTAATGTTAGTGTGGGTAGTGATTTAGTAGCAGATAACCAACAAGATACTTCTCTGTCTCATGATGGGAGTATTATACCCAGCACTAAGCACTTGGTACACTTAGATTGGATGTCTAGGGAAGATGGTTCACATATTCTGACAGTGGGAATTGGATCAAAACTTTATATGTTTGGTCAGCTCTCTGGGAAGGGGCAAGAACAAAATGGTAACGAGATTGTAGCAATCTCCCACAGTGGCAGTCCCAAGGCTGCAGCCCTTTCTGGATTTGTTTTGTTGCGTTGTGTTGACTTGGTTTCATCTGTGGAGGGGTCACCTCCTTTTCCTGTATCTTTGTCTTGGGTGCGTGATGGCATTCTGGTAGTTGGAATGGATTGTGAAATGCATGTTTATTCCCAGTGGCAATCTCCTTCTAAGCAGGAACTAGTTAGTACAGATTCCTACAGTGGAAGTATGCCATGCATAAGTAGCTTAATGAAACAAAGCCAGTCAGGTGCCTCAGGTCTGCATCCACCAAAGAGAACCTTGACCAGATCTATGACCAGCCTTGCACAGAAACTTAGTGGGAAAAGGTCTGCCTCTGATCTGTGTGTGGAAATGGAAGATTCTGGTCTTTTTGAAGCAGCTCATACATTATCACCAACTTTACCTCAGTACCATCCATATCAACTGTTGGAACTCATGGATCTTGGTAAAGTACGCAGAGCAAAAGCCATTCTGTCCCATTTGGTGAAGTGCATTGCTGGAGAAGTTGTTGCTATAAATGAGTCTGAGCCTAATCATGACAAGAGGCACAGATCTCTGACGATCAGTGCTAGTGGAAGTACTGCAAGAGATCCCAAAATGTTCAGCAAGACAGAGACTACTGATTATGTTGAAATAGACTCTGTTCCACCATTGCCTCTGTATGCTCTGCTTGCTGCAGATGATGATTCATCATTTTCTTGTTCAGAGAAGTCCAATAATCAGAATAGTCAAAATAAAAAGGGTGTGCCCAGTGAGAGTTACGAAAATCTCTTCCAAAATACTGTTATAAGTACAGATGACCTTGTCACATTTGAGGCAGATGAAGACAGTTCAAAACCAAAAGTCATTGATCTTTCTCAATACAACCCAACTTACTTTGGACCAGAGCATGCTCAAGTTCTTTCTTGTCACTTGCTTCATTCGAGCTTGCCAGGTCTGACTAGGATGGAGCAAATGTCATTGATGGCCTTGGCCGATACAATTGCCACTACTAGTACTGATATTGGAGAAAGCAGAGACAGAAGTCAAGGTAAGTTGTCTCTTCCAAGTTAAAAGTACTATTGTGCTTCACAACCTTTCCTGGAATTTCTTCCTATTTTGGAATATTTTTTTGGCTTGTAAGATGCTGGTGCACCTTCATTTCATAGTATAGTTGTTTGAAGACCTAATGCTTCAATAAAAATAAAATTTTCTTTTGCTGCCTGGTAATGCCACTGTGAGTGCATCAGTCCACATACTATGGTTATTTTTAATTTACTTTTGAAAACAGAGTAATGACAAATATTTGTTATACTGTGTAGAGAAATTGAGATATAATTCAGTTTGGTTTTTTTAGTAAATAACACTCTTTCTGTTCCTTGCTTTAAACAGAACAACTAACTTCAGAAGTTTTTATATTTGAAGTTTTCTTCTTTCTCTTTTCTTGAAGGGAAAAATTGTGAACTAAGCTACAGTTTACAGAGTTAAAGTGTTAGTAGTCACAAAATCAAATTTCTTCTATTAAGACCCATGATACTTACTTGGAGTAATTGCTGTAAAATATGTGTAAAAATATTTATTTCCAGGTGGAGAAACTCTTGATGAGTGTGGTTTAAAATTTTTATTGGCTGTCCGGCTTCACACCTTTCTGGCCACTGCGCTTCCCCCTGTGCATCGAGCCCAGCTGCTTCACCAAGGTAACTGATGTGTTTTATTATATGAGTTGAGTTTTTGTGGTGTAGCTCGACCTATGACTGGTGTGCTGTTTATGTGCCTCTGCCAAATCAGTGATTTAATTCATTGGGTTTTTTTAAGAAAATATTGTCCAATATGAATGAATGCTAGAGCAGAATTTATCTTGTTTTGTTTTTGGTAAAGGTCTTGGAACTGATTTTTTCCTAGCAAGTTTTTAGTTGGTGGGGGAGTGTTTGTTTCCCCAAGTTAAATAGCTTTCTAGTACAATGTTGTTCCAATAACCTTCTGCAGGAATAATGTAGTGGAAACCTGTACCTATTTATGTAGGGGTTTGGTACATACTTGGAAAAAAAAACTACAGAGAGTTTAAATATTTCTCTATACTTACTGTAATTATACAATCAACTATTTCATGTAGGGAGGGTTTTTTTTGTATGATTTAACTAGTTCCATCCTGATATTGCAGATGACAGAACAAGATGCATTTGATTAGTCATAATCAGATCTAAATGACTGGCTGTGATTACTCCTTTAGCCATCATGACAGTTGATAGCGTTTTCAATCACATGGCTTGTCACCCCTCAGCTGAATCGGAGCTTGGAATTTTCCAGGACTGCCACAGCAGAATATTGCAGAGTTAGTTTTTTGATGGAGTAATTTTAGTTGAGATACTTCTGCTTCTGGTGAGCTCAGAAATTGGTGGGAATGAGAAGTGCCTCCAGGGCACATGCAGAAGTGTTTTTCTACAAAGAAGCATCTGGCCCTCTCACTAGAGTTGCTGTTATCAATAGCCGGCTGTGTTGTTGCTTACTGATTGCTGTATTCCTCGTGAGATTTTTTTATTTCAAGCTCTTTTGTATCTCTATTCCCAAAGGTGGTTTTTGCTCTGATTATCTGAAACTTGTGCATTTTCTAATCCAAGTTAAAATATTGAAATCTTTCTAAAGATTTCTTCCAGAATTTTGAAGAATTTAATCAGTACACTGCACTTTGTATCATGGCCAGTCTTAGTGCCACTTACTATCCATATGTTTGAGCTTCATAGAGAAACTCTGTTCTTTGCAAACTTACCTAAGGACTTTGCAGATGAAAAACTGTTTCCAGTTGTATGATTTTTTTTTGTAATATTGATATGCAGTCCTTACAAATACTCTTAAATTTCTGTTGCCTCACCTGAAGTGCACTTAAAAATCCAAAGCAAGCAGTGTGGCCTTCTTCCCTTCTCCCTTTCCCATCCTCTTGTCTTCAGATTCTGGATTATTTTATTAATAAATGTCTTCTGAATTTTTATTTTTTTTAATATATATATTTTTTTATTGTACAGGCTTATCTACTAGTCACTTTGCCTGGGCATTCCATTCTGTAGCAGAGGAAGAACTCCTGAGTATGCTCCCTGCAGTGCAGAAGGGAGATCCAACATGGTCAGAGCTCAGAGCTATGGGTGTAGGATGGTGGGTTCGAAACATCCACAGCCTGCGGAAATGCATAGAAAAGGTAGAAACATAACATTCTAAAAAGTAAACAAACCAACAAAATCTTTCCAAATATCTGTTCTCCAGTGTTTACCTTCTATTTATGTAGATAATGAAGTTTTTCTGAATGTTTCATGCTGGTGGTGTTTTTGTGGTTTTTTTTTTTGTTTGTTTGGTTGGTTGGTTTTGGTGTTTTTTGTTTTGTTTTTTTTTTGTGGGGTTTTTTGTTTGTTTGTTTGTGTGTGGGTTTTTTTTTTGTGTGTTTTTTTTTTTTTTTTTTTAGTATCTATCCTTTTCTGTATGAATATGAACTTCTGTATTTAACTAATTTTTTTTTAGTACTTTAGACTTCAAATTCCAGTGTGGGGTACATTTTTGCTCTTAGATACTCCACCTTAAAGGTAATATTGTACAGTGCTTATTGTGGATGCTCAAGATACAGGTGGAGCAAATAGTTGTCATTTATAGCAAAATTGAGAAACAAGTTGTAGGAAAAGGTTGTTCTTAGAAACCTATCAGATGTGGGAATAACTTTGATGGAAAATAATTTGCAAGACAGATGTACATACGACATCTGTATGTACATCTGTCTTGCAAACTGATTGTTTTCCATGATAAACAAACCTTCTATTGTTTTGTTTTGGCTTGCCGGATTTTTTATTTGTTTGAGGGTTTTATTGGTATCTTTATATTAAATATTTTAATCATCACAGATATGGCAATAAGCCTAGCCTCATTATCACTTGTTTCAAGCTCTTGGAAAAACCAGGTGTGTTGATCTAGAAAATTACATGCGCAAGATACTTTGACTACAAAACATGAAGTGGTAAAATGCATGTCTCTACTTTTAATTTTAAATCTTCAGTAATTCATCATCACTTTATGAAACTTAACTGCCTTGCATTAAAAAAATTCCAGGTGTTCTGGGCCTGAGTTTAGGATTATCTTACATGGAACTTGGACTATTCTTGCTGCCACTTACCCTTTTTCCTTTCTAACCTCCAGAAGTAATCTATAAACAATTTTTCTCCTGTTGTCACTGGTCCCAGCCTGTTCTTCAAGACTTCATTTGTCCTTTGATTGCCAGAGTAACTAGTAAATTAATATTGCTATGATTTTAGAAACTGATTTCAGATATAGGGATTCCCATTTGATCTGCAAAAAAGCTTCTAGAACTGGAAATGCATGAGCTAAGTGATATCAAATGGGCTGTTGTGTCTTTCACATGTTGTTACATCAGACTCATAATGACAGAAAGGATCCTGTATTAAAGAGAACTTCAGAGCACTATGGGGTATGGGATGCCATAAGCAGTAAGAATTTAATTTAAAATGAATTTAAATTGTTGTTGTTGTTCTCTTGCTTTTGAACTGTCTTCTCAGGTGGCTAAAGCAGCTTTCCAGCGTAACAACGATCCACTTGATGCTGCCATTTTTTACCTTGCAATGAAGAAGAAGGCTGTTATCTGGGGATTATACAGGTATTCAGGCTCTTACATGGAATTTCACGCTGTCCAGTATAATTTAGGGAGGAGAAGTTGAATGTGATGGTAATCCAGAGGAAGCACAAATATTACCATTGAAAGCAGATGATTTGATTTCTAAACTAGTCATTACATTGAATGAGTAGTTTCTAACCTTCTTGTATTTACTGAAGAAATTCAGTTTCTGTTTCTGAAGATAGATGCTGTAAGTCTTAGTCTCAGATCTCCTGTAATTTAATTTACTGCTTAATTCTGATTTACTTTTAAGGACTAACAGGGTAGTGTGAGAAATGTCGTGCCTGTCTTTTATATAAGTATTCGTTGTTAAAAATTTAACCTTCAGTTCTGGGGACTGACTTATGTCTAACTGATGTTTCATAATACAGCATTCAGTGCTGCAAACCTTCTGAAAACTGATTTGCATTGTCACTTAAGAGCTCACCTTAAGAAAAATGAGATTTTCTGTATTTGTATCAGGTTACTGAAAATACCATTAGGTTTCTTATTTACTGAAGTTTCTGCTATTTCTAAATATGTTGCCTTCTCAACTCCTAGTATGGTGAGAGACTCTGCATTTCCTAATGTAAATGTAAAGGTCTGTGTAAAATGATAATGACATTTGCAGAAATGAAGGACCATAGTGCAACTAATAAAAAGTAAAATGTTTTTATCCATTATGTTCAATATGCAGGTCCCAAAAAGATAGTAAAATGACACAGTTTTTTGGGAACAACTTTACTGAGGACAGATGGCGTAAAGCAGCATTAAAGAATGCTTTTTCTTTGCTTGGCAAACAGCGTTTTGAACATTCTGCAGCATTTTTCTTGTTGGCAGGTCACTTAAAAGATGCAGTGGAGGTAATAAAATTTTTAATGTTTAAGATTGTTGCATTGTCCTAAATGTACTGAATGCAGTTTGCATTTTGCATTAGTATGACCCCCAGAGCTTCTTATGCTTTCAGTTTGTGCTTTTCTTTCCCACCCCAAATGAATGATAAATACAAAGCCTTCATCTTTACATTGTAATTCCTTTTTAGCTGTCATATTACTGATACTGAAAAGTGGCATGGGTAATTTCTCTGCTCTAATACGAAGGGGCCTACCTATGATCAGCTTCCTTTCAGATTGTCTACCCAGTCCTATAGGAAGACAGCATAGTTTTTCATTAGAAAGTTCCAGACCTGGTGTTTTGGCAGTGATGAGGATTAGCTCCTAGAATCTCTTTACAAAAAACAAAGCAAACAAAAATTATTTAATGGGTCTGTTTGAATTGCAAAATACTGAGGAAATTAATCTGTGACAATGAAAGATTTGTTGTGTAAAGCTTTGTAGCTAAAACAACCAGAATCCAGAGGTAAGAGGTGGCATGTGCACATTGGCAATGATCTATTGAAGCTGGTTGATTGCAAATATATTGAATATGCAAAATGTCATGCCGTACTTTAACTGAAGAAATGCAAATCCAGTCTTGCATGTAATACTTAGCTGCACCTGTTCTGCTTAGTTCCTGCTCACTTCTTGTGAAGTTGATAGACCTAATCACTTTTATCTGAGCAGATTTATGTCACTTCTGCCCTGTAATCATTTTAAACTGAGGAGAAATGACAAAAGTTTGATCATTTTAATATACTTATTTTTAATTAGGTCTGCCTTGAAAAACTGCATGACATTCAGTTGGCTCTTGTAATATCAAGACTTTATGAGTCGGAGTTTGAAGTGTCTAGTACTTACAAATCTGTACTACAGAAGAGAGTTTTGGGAAATGTGTCTACTGGAAAAGAGAGCTCAGGAAACATACAGTGTGATCCTTTCCTGCGAAGTATGGCATACTGGATTTTGGAAGATTATAGCAAGGCTCTTGACACTTTGATTAAACATTCTGTTGAAGATGAAGGAGGTAAGAATATGAGTATTTGGCCTGTTGAGTTGGTTTTAACTATTTGTTCATTCAAGCAGTTTCTTAAAGTCATCTGAACAAAACCAGGTACCACACAGTTGCTCACCATTGTTAGTAAATAGCTTGCTGCAGCAATGTATGTGGACCGTAATAGCAAACGTGGTGACTCTGTTGTTATTATCCTGTATCCCATGAATGCAGACTTTGTCCTTTAAGCATGTGAATGTCAGGATGGTGGAATGCCCCTGCAGTAATGCAGCTGTTTTTCCAGAAGCTATATAAAGATGAAGATGAAGAGACAAATTCTTAAATAAATTGTATTCCATAACAAGCTAAGACAAAATTTCTGAAAGCCCACTTACATACGGGGGTCTGGAAGACGTGGTGTTCTGTAGCTTTTAGTTCTTGGTAACAGCTGGCAATAATAGACTACCAACAGAAAGATTTTGATAATTAAAATGGTATGAGGAGGCCCATTTGCTGCCTGAAAAAGCATGTAAGTCTCCTAGAGCAATTAATTTCTATGTTCACTTGCTGGCTTTATAGGCCTTCTAAGAATTAGTTGTATTATTTCCTAAAGGTACTGTTTTCATTGAAGTTAAACACTTAAAGTTCTTGGTAGTTAGCTGGTTTCAGTCCTGGCTACTGAGAGAAACTGGAAAGGAATAGATAAAGGCTCAAACACTTAGAATTGATAACTAATTTGTGAAACTGATTTCAGTAGAAGTTACATGCCTCAGGATGATTTTGAGCAAATGAAGAATATAATGTTTGTTTGTTTCTATCTTGATCCCGTCTTTCTGTGTAAAATAATTTTAAAGTGTTGCTAATTCTTCTGTTATCAGTTCATGGCTTCTTTGTGGTGTCTTGTCTTATTTTCTTACCTAGAACGTGTGTTTTCATGTAGCTCCCTCTGTTAACTGTCAACAGTTGGGCTGTACCTCCTGATAGAGGAGAGAGTAGGGGTTTATTTCAGCTATCCTGATCCCTTTGAAAGCTGTGTGAATCATCCTGTGCTGATGCTCACATTTCTTAAGGGTTTTTCTTCTTGTGCACATGAAAATGAAATAGATAGATGTTGCACTGCCGTATCATTAATTTATTTGTATGTAATACTGCTACCATTACGTATAAATGTTATGGATTTTCTAGTTTTACGAAGTTGCATTTCTTTTAAGATGTAGGCAAAAAATATTAATCAAATTTTTTAAAAGAGACTTCAAGTAAAAATCTGTAAGATATAGCATCCTATTGTCATTTAGAGATGGAAGGTGGAGACTTCAGAAATCTAAAATTAACAGAAAAGTGGTCTTGTTTGGCTTCAGTAAAACTGGCCTGACTACAAGGACAGTAAATGGTAGCTGTTTTAATTTAAGAAGTCGTGCCTGCTTCCCCACTCTGCTTGTTTTTAGTAGGTTTGGCAGTGTCCTTCCCACTGAGATATTCAAATGATAAAGGTGCAAAGGAACATGCAGTGAGTAAACAGAATGTATGAAGTAGACAGTAGGATTAATACTAAGACCTAAAAGCCTTCTGATAAACTTAGGACTTTGCAGATCGGTTATTTCATACAGAATAGTACATTTTTTTCCTCATACTGCCATATATTTTCAGATGAAGGAGATGGCTCATCAAGTTGCAACCCTGCAGTGTTTAACTTCTATAACTACCTAAGAACACATCCTCTCTTGCTGAGACGGCATTTTGGCTCTTCTGATACATCTTCCACACACATTTGCCTAACAGTAGAAAATGGATTAGCTGACAAAATCAACCTAGGTGAAAGACGGCTATTTTTCACCACTGCATATGCTCATCTAAAAGCTGGTTGTCCTATGTTGGCCTTAGAAGTGTTATCAAAGATGCCCAAAGTTGTCAAGAGGTCAAAGTTATTCTGTAAATCCCCTAGTTTAGTGGATATTGGTAAAGATTTCTCACCATATTCTCCAGTTAAAGAGTTTGAAACAAAAGATCAAGCTTCCAGTATTGATTGGTCACAGCCAGTATTCAATGGTCTAGGTTCATCTTCCGATTGTTCATCAAGAAAACATTCAAGTTCCAGTCTTTCCTGTGATTGGAGCCAGCCAAGTGCTCTATTCCAAGATGAGCAATTGCAACTACAGTCAGACAGTGATGAAAATTATGAGAGTGAAGATTCTTCCCTGGTAATGAAAGAGCTAAAACCTCTGAAGAAAACTGAAAAATTACATGAAAATAGTTCTAGCTACACAGAGTCTTCTAGTGTAGTTGATGACCAAGGTATTCTAAGTCCATCAGAAGATATAATTTCAGCACAGCTGAAGTTTAGAGCATGCCTGAAAATCCTTACTGTGGAGCTTCGTACACTGTCCACTGGCTATGAAGTAGATGGTGGAAAGCTGCGGTATCAGCTTTACCAGTGGCTTGAGAGAGAAGTGGTAGCTCTTCAGAAGACCTGTGATTATGGTGTTGAAGTAGAAGAGATACAGTCAGGAGTTAGAGGGATGCCAGATGAAGCTACGTTGCATGAAAACACTGGAGACTTAGCTGACCAGGAAAAAACTGTGCTACAGAAAGAAGACTTTCAGAAAAGACGTCAATGGCTTCTGAAATACCAGTCTCTCCTCAGAATGTTCCTTAGTTACTGTATACTTCATGGCTCACATGGTGGAGGCTTGGCATCTGTCAGAATGGAATTAATTCTGCTGTTGCAGGAATCTCAGCAGGTATGTGGGGGAGCTTAGGTTGTGTTTTCTCTGCTTCAGGTTTGTAGATTTATTTAAAAGTGTTTTGTAATATTTTTGAAATTTTCCTACTGAAGCCTACACCTGACTTTTAATAAATCTAGATATGTTTTTAACAGGCTTTTTTGTACACTTTATTTATTTTTTTTAAGAATCCTTCTCCCACTTTCAAAAGTCCTTATGTTCCCTTAAAAAATATGTACTATTGCTTTGTGTGGGTTTCTTGCTTGTTTTTAGGAGCAGTCAGTACAGATACCTTCCAGCCCTCCACCAGAGCAAAGCTCCATACCTCTCCTATTTGCTTGTACAGCTAGTGCCAAAACAGTGGTGGCTAGTCCATTGCTACATCTTGGCAATTTAACTCATGATATATTACATGGTATAATAAACCTTGATTCGCCACCTCATCCAGATATTCAGAACAGCAAGGTACGTATTTTTTTACTGTTGTTTTGTTGTTGTTATTATCTAGTTTGCTGAAGTCACAATTTTTTTTCAGACATCATAAAAACTTTGTGCTGTGCTTATCTGTGACAAATCATAAAACCATGAAACATGAACATTTTCTTTAGTACTTTGTGCTAAAAGAAATACCCACTCACTGTTGAGATGTTGAGCATCTAGTTCAACAAGCTGTTGTAGATTGGCCTCTCTCAGAACTGGATATTTGTCCAAGAGGACATTATTACATGGAAAACATGTTATACTACATCATCAGCATATTTGTTTTTATGCTGGTGTGTTCATTACTTCTGTTATGTTAATGACAGATTCTAAGATTTCCTTCTTAGACCTAAGTAAAACTAAATGTTGAAGTATAAAAACTAATTGTCAGCAAAATTCAGTAAACTTAGATTTTTTTGTGAAACAGTATGTGTTCATATAATAGTTTTTAAAAACTGTTTCATTAAGATTTCTCGAATATTTAACCTTTGACTGGAAATACAACGTAGTCTTTCCTGAAGTTTTGTGTGTTTTAGGTCCCAGATTGTGTCTGCTTTTACTAAGGATTACTAGAGAATGCTAAAAAGACGGCTTAGTTCCTAGTTAGCCTTGTTTTAGAGGGAATAAACAAATAAATATAATAAACAGTTTTTGTTTTAATGGAACCTTTTTGATCAACGCATCATCTAGCTTTTTAATGTAGTGTGTTTTGTGATACATTAAGAAAAGAGTATCAGTGGTGCGGAAAGTATTATCAGTATGATCCTGAGTAAACTGAGTGTGTGTCCAAGAGCTGCACGAGAATTGATCAAAATTAAGCTACATTATAGTTTTAATTCTGAAATAAGATCTCTGTATTCTGAGCCAGCAAATTGCCACTGCTTTTGGGTGTAATTACATAGGACTGTTGTATACAGGCTTAATATGTTGCTGTTTAATAATTGAAAATATTTCAGAGAAAACTGATCTGTGATTATGTGTTGGTGCGGTGAGTGAATTTTTCCCCATGCTTTTCATAGCAAAGTGAATTGATTTGTCTGATACAGATTCTGAAGCGACAGGTAGCTTTCTAAGTGCATAAGTACTAACACCTGTCATGTCCAGTGCTTGTTACACATGTGTATGCAGAGTGAAAGGCTGTGATACTAACTACAGGTTACTTTGGGTTTAATAAGTTCTGTAAAACTTTATCTTACAGATATATGTAATGCATACCTTAGCAGCGTCGCTTTCTGCTTGCATCTACCAATGTCTCTGTGATGGCCACAGCTACAGGTAAAGTCTATGGGAAGTGATTTCTGTCTCATTGCAGTTGTAGTAATGGACAGGGCACCAGAAGACAATGATCGCATTTGCCTACATCTAGAAAATGCTATCACTTGAATAGTTGTAACTTTTTAAAATAAATATAATTTCCTGCATCTCTGTTTCACAGCTCATTTCAAGCAAATCAGTTCACTGGGACAGTGTACCAGACAGTCCTGTTAACTCAGCGTCATTCTTTACAAACAGCAAGCTTAGAAGAAACAGTGACTCCCAACACATCACCTGCTCAATGGCCAGGTATCTAGACTTGATTTGTCCTCTTAAGGAAAACTGAGTTATCTACTTTACGAGCATGTAGGTATGACTTTATAGTAGGATTTGTAGCAGTTGTGTTTAGTTCTTTGATTAAAATGTTGTAATTTTTTTCAGAACTTCTGAATTAGTGCTTCTAATTATTCACTAAGTCAAGTTGGTTTATATTGCTCCCTTTAACTAAAAAAAAATTAGTGCTGGATCTAGCAAAGAGAGAGCAACTAAACAGGAGGTAGGGTAAAGGCATATCCTGTGTTCTACTTGCTCACTCTGGAGCGCCATTATTCTGCTTCCTGACTCCTAAGAAGGACTGAGAAGGCTAAACTTGGACAACTTTGGAACTAACTTGAAACTGCTAAAAATGAGGCATTTATAATAAATCATCGTTTTCTGTAGCTGTAAAATTACTGTCATATTTCAGGTAATGCTTAGAGTATGCTGGGGAAATTACACTAGGGAGCTGCATAAGACCGAGTGTTGTCAATGTAATACATCTAGGTATGAGCTTCAGTTTACAGCACTACTTTATAAGCATAGGCAGGAAATGTGCTTACTCATTATGAGAATTGTTTCTTAAATCAGAAAATTTCACTTTAAAAATCTTAATGGAGAGCCTAAAGCAGTCTTTATATTTGATTATATGCCATTTTTTCTTTTCTGCCAAGCATTGTCACTGAATCTAGAGGTTTTATAGAGAAGCTAGCTTGTTATCTGTTTTTTTGTTATTTAATTAGTCACAGGCTTAAATTTCTGATGAGTGTGGCAAGGAATTGTTAGCAGTTGTTATGAATAACATCACCTTGAACTGACATTGTGTGTTTTTTAATAGATTCACATGCTGTATGTGCAAATTGGAGACCATGACAAAAAGCAGAATTCTTTGGCCATGACTATGCATTTTCACTTGTTTGCACAAAGTGTCACAGTTGAAGCCACATCTGAAACGACACCCTTTTGTGGGAACATATAAACACTACAAAATGTTTAGTACTTGGGTGAAAGAACACTTTCCAGACAATGTGTAATGCAAGTTGATGCCCATGATTTTTGGTTGGTTTTACCACTGTGAAGTAGGAAGATAGAATGTTGACTTACAGGATTATAATGTATCCATAATAATTGAAAATGTGTTATACATTGCTTTAATTATCAGTCCAAAACAGGAAGCTAAGAAAATAATAAACTGTTAAAAATTAAGAGCTTGCCTCTTTCTCCTGAAGTTTTCAACTTAGATTTCAACGTGTAGAGCTTGGAATTTTTCTACACTGAAAATTGCTTAAGTAATATAGGTTGCCAGAAAAAATACCCATGATAATTTGGAGTATGTTTATACACATGTATGTGCTTTATTAAAGAATATGTTTATTTTATATAAACAGGAATGACTGCTCTAATACATCTCTTGAATTCTGCTGGTGAGGAAGCCCAGCCAGGCCTCACAGTTCTACTTTGTGAAATTCTGACTGCGGTCTATCTCAGCCTGTTCATCCATGGCCTTGCAACACATTCTAGCAATGAGTTGTATAGAATTATGGCTCATCCACTTAACAGCAAAATGTGGTCTGCTATCTTTGGAGGAGGAGCACATATGCCCAGCAGAGGACAGCAGCAATTAAAGACAAAAACTGGTCAGTTCTCCTGTTTTGTGTATATTTGTCTTCTGGGATTTTTAATATGTGACTGCTGAGAGCTTATTTATTTTAAATAAATGTGTTTGTGTTCAGTAATAATTCAGTATGGTTTTGGATTTGCATAGAAAAACAAGGATCTGAAATTAGTGGTGTAGATATTGGGTAGAAGTGTAGAAGCAGAAGTGAGTTGTTACTGAAATAAGGTTTCCAGGTAGCTGGAAACAGCTGCTCTAATATGAGGGAGTTAAGCTGATCTTAGAGAGTTTCCAACACTATTACAGCCTAGTTTTTTATGTTTATTTTAAAGCTTTCCAGTTCTCACCTAACTGGAATATAATCCCATTTTACAAATACAGTATGTTTTCTCTCTTTGACAGGTAGGCACTTCCCAATGCCTAGCCCACATCAGGTAGTTGTGTTCTCCATGGAATGCGTGAGGTTTTCCAAATCACTTACCTCCTTCAATACTCATAGTCCTACCAAACCTTCAGGCAAGATACTAGATTTAGTTCTAGGCTTCTACATGCAGTTTGCGATGTGTGGGTTTTGGTGTTTTTTTGCATATGCGGAAAGACAGAAAAACTTCTGTTTACAAACCATGATATCAAAATTTAAAGTAAAATTTTATAAATAGGCACATAAATTGGGCCTTTTTAAAAAAGAATATTGTCAGCACTGTAGTATTCTTCTGGCTCTTCATTTGAAATAAATATTAAATATAAAATTACTTTTACCATGGTTTGAAAAGATCAGAAGTGTTTCGTATCTTTTTTTGGAGAGCTGCTTGTTTTAATTTTTTGAACATAAGCATTATTGTGCATGTGGATATGTAAGTGTTCATTTCAGACATTGCAAGTGAAAGGTGTTTTGTTGATATCCTGAGACCCCTTTGGAAAAGCAAACAATCTTCAAGTTTTAAATTTAGGTAATGATAAATTATCCCCAGGTCCAGAAGAAATTCTTGTAATGCTTTTTTTTTTTTCATATACTTACGTGCTTTTTAACAACAGCAAAAATGCTACAATTAACTAAGTTTTTAAAGGAAGATTTTGTAAAGACAAATTTACTTAAACTCTGATGACTTTCTAAATCACATCTGAATATGTATGTAGAGATATAAAATGTAATTTTATGGCTTTTTAAAAAAATATTATTGATATTTACATGTATGTTACATGGCAAAATGTCTTATATTCATGCAAAACTGTAAATGTTGTCTGTTTAAATCAGACTTTTAGAAGAATGTTTTCAGAACAGAGATCTTTAACCAAAAGTGAGCTCTTACTCTAGATCTGATTAGCTTTCTCTGTGGTACTGAGTAAACATTCCTCTCTATCAACTTTAGTAGATATATATATTTGCTGTTACAGAATTGTCAGAAGCCATAACTGGCTTTTGTTGGCAGCTCTGCTAATAAGGTGTTCACAACTGTATGCTAAGCTGTGTTAGTACTACTGCTACCACTGGTTTAAAATACTAAGTATCTTTACAAAGGAGTGTATTCTGAAATGATATTAAATATAGCCTATCTGCTGCATGTTTTTCTGAAGAAGAAATGCTGGCTGGTTAATTGCAGGTTTAATAAAAATGTTACTGGAAGAATTCAGAAGCCAAACTAAAAATCTGAGGGGAGAAGGAACATTTTTTAATACTAGTTTTTAGGGATTATCACTGAGAAAGGGGCCTAGAGGTTCTGTAGAGTCTCTGTCTTTGGAGTTACTCAAAAACTTGAACAGAGGGAAAGGTATTTCTCCAAAGTCCTTTCTCTGTCACATTAAAAAAAATGGTGGGGAGGAAAAAGAAAAAAAAAAAAAGAAAAAGAAAAAAAAAAAAAAAAAAAAAAAACCACAAAAAAACAACCCACAACAAAACCACACCTCCAATGAAGCAGAGGGATTAGGAATAAAATCAGCTATATTTTTGTGCCTTTACTGTTTCTGACACCCAAAACCAAATACTGAGAAGTGACTGGAATGCTTGTTCCAGTCAACTATGCCATATTTTTCTGTAATATTATTTAGATTTTTTCTGTATCTTAACCATTTTGTTATGCATAACTAGACTCTTTTCCCTTGTGTTTACGTTTAGATTTTTGTGAAATGTTTCCACTCTCAAATGGAGATCAAAAGCTAAAAATTCTGAACACTGACAATTCTAATATAGTAAGACTACGCATATCTTATTGCCTCCCCTCCCACTCTTTAGTACATATCTGAATGTGGCTGTTGATCTCCAAGTTTGAAACTTATTTCAAGAGAACATAACTCAGCATACAGTGTTTATCAATAAAGTAACATTATTTCCTTTCTGCACTTTCTTTTGTTCACTTGAGCTTGTTAGTAGCCTTGAATATAAAATTTCACTTAAGTAAATATGATCTTTCTCTTAGACCCAAGTGGTAAAAACAGGAACCAAAACCCAGTACCTGGTAGACTTAATAAATTCCTAACCCCTATTAGGAATTAATTTTTCCTTAAAAACTTGTTCTAGTGCCTCTGTCACCTAAAGATAAGACAGAACAAAGCCGTTTGAATGCTTTTCAGAGTGCTATACTTTTCAGCCATATTTCTTGATCTTGCAGTTTCAGCAAATGATTTTGGCAAACAAAACTAGCACATGAGGTTTTGTTTTCCAAGAGGCAGTTATCATCTGAAAAAAACTCTTGTTGTTGATTAGAGTAGATTTTTTTCAGAATCACATTACCATATTTCTCTTGAAAACTTAGAAAACTGCTTTATCATTTAAGTCTATATAGAGATGGTAAGTTCTCTATCATCCAGAAGTTTCTTAAGGAAGAATCTGACCTTTGCATTAACACTTAGAAATCCAAAGTTTTGCTTCATATATTCAGTTATTCCATCTGCAGGAGCAAATGAAGGAAGGTTGAAAGCAATCTGTCTTTCAGCTCTTCCTGTGAAGGTGGAAGAGAGGTAACATCTTTTGATTATCATTGCATGTCTTAGAACATGGCAGTAATTAAAGAAGTTTCCTTGTCTGAAGTAGTCCAATATTCTTGGGAAACAACATAAATTTTACTTTTGTCTTAGAAGGAAAATGGGAGCAAAGATAAATGCTCCAAATCAAAAGAAAAAAAAAAAAAAAGGATGTAAAATATTTTAAATTTAAAATATGTAAGAAAGTTGAAAATGTGAAAAATTGGTAATTTGAAATCCCAAATGACTGTCAGAATTTTAATGACATTTTTAATGTAGTTAATTTCTCTTGGAATGTATAAAAAGAAATCTGCATTAGTAGTGTTTTTCAAACCGCTTAGGTAGTTATTCTGATTTTTTTCCAATGGCTAGCCTGCAGTATTCTTAAAAAAGACAGATCCAACAGAAAGGAATAAAGTATGTTTTTAAAGTAAAACACTTGCTTTTTGAAATCTGCTTAGAAGAACAACCTGCAAGCCTATACTTGCTCCTTTCTGTATCATGCAGCACTTGCTCCTTATTTTGTTTTTTGAATTTCTATTTTTTAAGTAGTTGCTAAAAATTCAAAGTGGTGCATGTGCATGCTTCTTAACTGATAAGCTTTAAATAATGAAATGAAAATGCATTGTACTGCAGTTACTGTGGTTTTGACTTTTAGTACAGGTAAGTGGATGTCAAATACTATTCATAGCAGGAAAAAAACCGAAAATATGATACAGGATAGAAGTGATACATACTGTTAAAATACTCCAGTTTCAAGATGAAAGATGGGATATCTTCATCTTTTATTAGATTCCATATATAAGTTGTTTTGTGCCTGTTGTGGTTTAAGCCTGGCCATTGGCCCAGCCCTAGGCAGTCACTCATTCCTCTACTGGCCAGGTAGGAGATGGAAAGGGACAGAGAAAACTTGTGTATTCAGATCAAGACAATTTAATAGCAAAAGCTGTGCACACAACCAAAGAGAAACAAGGTATGAAATCACTGTTTCCCATGGACAGGCAGGTGTTCAGCCATCTCCAGGAGAGGGCCCTGTCATGTGCAGTAGTGACTTGGGAAGACAAATGCCATCACTCCAAATGTCCTACACCTTCCCCCACTTTATGTACTGACCATGATGTGACATGGTCTGGAATATCCCTTTGGTCAGTTGGGGTCACCTGTCCCAGCTGTGTCCCCTTCCTGCCTCTCATGCACCCCCAACTTCCTCACAAGCATGGAAGTACAAACAGCAGAAAAGGCCTTGGCTCTGTGTAAGCTCAGCTCAGCAATAACGAAACATCTCTGTATTATCAACCCTCAGCACAAATCCGAAACACAGCCTCACAATAGCTGCTTGTTAAGAAAACTAGCTCTACCCTAGCCTCAACCAGCACAGCAGTTCAGCTGCTTGTGACGATAATGCTTATCTTCATACATGGTCAAAAATCTTTCTGGATCCTGGAATAACATGTTTATTCCTGGTCCAGAAATGACCAGAAATAATTGATAAATCCCGTTGACTAGTGTGAGTGCAGACAATTTGCCCATTAGAAGAAAAGAAATAAAAAGTGGTGAGGTTTGAAAAACCTGGAAGCTTTTTTTAAAAAACACGCATTTAAATATTACATGGCTCAGAGTTACAAATTTGTACAGTTGGCTCAGTTTGTGTTGTGAGCCAATAAGTCTTATGTATGGAAATAAGTGTTTGTAAATTACCAGTGTTTTAATTTGTTCAGAGTGTTAGACATTCTGTTTCCAAGTGATTGGAATACCCATAAAAGTTTTGAAGGATATAGTATTTCAGTCACCTGTCAAGACTCAGGAAGTCTCCAGTGGCTAAAACATTAAAAAAATAAGAGTACAGGAAATACTTCTTGGTAGTTTACTCCAGGAACAGATAGGTGTGCTGGCTCTTCTTTTGCCAACCCTAGAATGATTAACAGTAGAAGGTATTTTTAGAAACTTCAGTGGTCGTTAGTTTTGTGGACCATTGGTAGCAGAAAGGAATAGGAAAGTTAAGACAATAAAGAACCCATTTGCATTTGCAATGTTCATGTTACTTCATCCTTGTAACCAGTCTGACCCAACATGTTGATTCTTGAACTCAGTGATAGAGATACCAGTCCTTCAGGTGAGCTCTTTAAGCCTACAGAATTGCTTTCTTGGCTTCCACTTTCTACTGCTTTTAGATAATGAAGTAACCCATGCTCCCCTCTGCTTAAGAAAATTGACTCAGCTAAATTGGTGTTTGAAGTTTTCTGCACTCCAGAACAAAGTTCAAGAAATCAACTTCCTTTTTATCTTCATATTTAAGCTTTCTTTGTTTTACCTAAGTCATGAACCCACTCCTCTCTTTCACTGCAGAAACTGATCTCTCTGTACATTACACGTATCTATTTGAAAACAGAATTAAAAAATCTAAAAAAACCCTCAACCAAACCACAACAAAAAACCAAACACGACCTCCACCTTTTACAATCAAGTAGGAAATTGATTCAAGTCCATTTTCTATTTTATGACAGATAGCTAACAAATCTCCAACTACAATTTCTTTCCTCCTTGTCTCTTTCACTTGGGAGGTGCTCTGGAGATTCAGAACACTAACAATTGGTGTCAATTGGTGACAAGTGTGAATTGATATCATTCCTTCACTACTAATAGAAAGGCTGTATTGGAATGCAATTCCTACCAAGATCCAGAATATTTCAGGGTATCAGGTGATACAAATATGTTAAGATATTGCTGAAAGCTTGAATGAGCTATTGGCTTTGGTACTGTAATAATCAAGAATGGAAGTAAACCATTGACACTTAGTTTGAAAAACGTCAGTGTTGGGGCAAGCAAGGGAACATCTGTACTCCTAGGATTTAGGGTGTTACTGCAAATAATTAATCCATCCCTGTTTAATAACTTATATACTAGATTGTGTTAGTTAAAATGTGATCTTTTATATTTGCTACAGGAATGTATTGTCAGGGCATAGGGCTTTAGCAGAATTGTACTACTTAGGGAAAAAAATACATATCTCCACTAGAGGAAGACCTGGAGTTCAAGTTGGAGTAGGAATGGCAACCTTATGCATTTGCAATATATATTCTGAAAAACAAGTCTCCTGGCTTGTCTTAAAAGCAAACACAGTCAGTATTCAGTAGTTCTTATTAAAGAAATTTAGTTTTGCAAGATCATTGCTTGAGTAATAATATTTGTCACCTTTGTAAGAAGAGATCTCATGCAGTTACGGGTATTATTTGTTTAGGGAGTTTTTACATTCTGGAGTTCTAGTTCTATATTAGTTTTACATATTTGAGGATTGATATTCTCTATGTTTAGTTGTTACAGAAATGCTACTATAAAATTCTGAAAATTTGTAATGATGAAAATTTTTACTTTACATTATGAATTCCTTTATTAAAAGCAATAGGGAGGTAGACCAGAAGATTTAAAGCAAAATACTCTATTTTCTTCTCCCATAGAAGATGAAGAGAAACAGCAAAAACATTGCAGGCTTTCATCAAAAATCCCTCCAAAAGAGAGTTCTCAGTTGCCTCCATTGCCATTGGTAGACCAGCAATCATCACCTTACAAAGAAAGATTTATTCCTCCTGAGCTTAGCATCTGGGATTATTTCATTGCAAAGGTAATTTTTTTATGTTTTGACAATTAAATGTCCTCTATCACTTCTGAATTGGTAATTATTCTCTTCTTAGTCATTATTCTAGGTACTGTTGTGATAAATCTGCTTGTTTTTATTGCTCAAGTTCAGCTTTTTCCAAAATGCAGCCTAAACATATTTTTGAAACAGCTTTCTTGAAAACTGTTTTTATTCAGTTACTTTATTTTCAGATAAAGTATTCAGGTATGAGCAAATTGTGTTGATTTTTATAATTAACAGAGTAAAACCATGTAGATAATTACAGATTAGCTATTTAGGAGAAAAAGGAAATATGAGAAGCATTTATCAGCTGTTTCAGCTGGGTGAAATGCATGTGCCTGCCCAATGGAAATCAAATTATGTTGCCTTGTTAAGTCCATTGTGGCAAATCTTTCTTTGTAGAAAGTTACATACTTCTGTGGAGTTGTATGCACATTTCTATATCAAGTGTTACCTACATAAGCAAGATGAATTG
>NC_053488.1:62519080-62561929 GCF_015227805.2 Hirundo rustica | reverse complement strand
TTTTTCTTTCTTTCTTTTTTCTTCTTCCCTTAGTATAAAATGGGAAAAAGTAGTATTAAAACCAGTGAAGCAGATTTGGTCTTTTGTTAAAACAATTGAAAGATCATCATGGTTTTTTCAATTGTTGTAAATTAATTTGTCATAAAAGACACTACTGATTATGGCACCAAATTTTAACTTTTTCTCAAGTACTATTGATACCACATACGTCTTCCTTATGAATAAATACTTCCTAAAAATTCTCGATTGCAAAAAGGGCTAATATATGTTCTAAGTGTGGTTGTGATGTGTTGTAGTCTTTCTATCACTTCAAGAACATTGGAGAAAGAAATTGTGTGTAGTACTACATAGCACTGTGTTGTGCATTTTTAGACAGCTTATATTGAAGGGTGTTTTGCAGAAAAAAAAAAAAAAAAATCACAGAACCCACCGTTCTTTACACTTGCATAAGACAATAAAAGCTAAAAGCAAAAAGCAAACTGCAACAGTTAATGAAACAGAACAAAATTTGGATTAAATTCTGGGTTTTTTGGTCAGAACATATTGCCTGTACATGTACAGACATTTGCAAGAGTATTGTACATATTATGGAGCACACACATACACATTCAATCCAATTCTCTGATCAAAATGAGGGGAAATGTTCTAATGACTTACAAATTGGATGCACTATCTGGTACACAGAGTGGATATTTAACTTGAAATTTTGACCTAGGCTACTACCAGGAACCTCAGGGACAAAAAACAGGATCTGCCCAGGTTTGTTCCTTAAGACCTCAGAGACAGTCTGATGTCCCAGTAAATATTGCAAGTGAACATTTGGTTAGTCTTAGATTTTGGTTGTTAATTTGTTTTAAATTTTTAAAAAAATTCTGCATTTCCTACACCACTTATATTTCTAAAGAGGCAGATTTTTGCTTTATAAATGTTTGGAGGCAAGCATCACTTCATTAGGCCTGGTTTGATTTTATATCACTTTGACTTGTGCTTCAATAATATTGCTATCCAGAGCTTCATGGTATTTGAGAAAATCCATTATCTTTCCCTCTGGCTGCTATTAATCAATACAGAACAGTTTATTCAAAACCATCCTGTATGTGAATATATCAGGATGCCTCAGGAATTCAGGACTATAGAAATCTGCCTGGCATGTAGCTCGTTCCTCTCAAGGTTAGTTTTACTAACTGGTTGCACCTGGTTCTGTCTACCATAGCTATCCATGTAACCCCATTTACATTCTGAGTTGTCTCTGATTTTGAAATACTGTGGGGAAGGCACAAGTCTCAGTTTTGTACAGTTAGCCAAGAGCCAAAGACTGTGTATGATTTTTGTATAAGTACCTCTGCTAGTCTAAACAGGAGGCTGTAAATCAGATACAAAGATGAGATCTGATTTCTCAGGAAAATAAAGGATGAATCTCATGAAGATGATATTGATGTCTTTCCAATTGGTCATCTTCCTCTTAGGAACACTTCAAAATTGGGCAAGTGTATCAAATCAAGCACTGAAGTGAAAACTACAAGAAAAAGACAAAACTGGTCACTTTCTTGAAACTCTGTATCATCTAGTCAGCATCCTGTGTAAGGTTCAATTCTCCTTTTTACCTGTCCTTTTCGGTTATCTTGGTTTGTTAATAACCGCTGTTATTTTTTTTCACTTTCATCCCCTGGTATACATTTCTTCCATTGGCAGAAGAAAAGGGAATTATTGAAGCCCTTTCTCCTTAGAAGAAATGCTCATTCCAGGGTGTTTTGCTCCTGAAATTTGTCTCAAAATCCAATGGGGTTTTTCCACACAGGGGAAAAAAGAGAATGAGTCTCTTTTTTTCTCAAGTACTACTAATCCAACTGCTGAGTATCCTCCATATCTCCACCTTAGTCTCTGCATGCCTAAATAGGTGAAAATTCAGCAGGATTTCTGTTCTTTGCAGCAGGAGAATCTTTTCACCACTGTGGCTGTTCTACAAGCCTTTGTATATGTGTTTTCTAGTTTGTATTGCAATAATTTCTTGGTAAAAAAAATAGTTTATTTGTTTACTGAGACTCAAAAATTTCCTCCACTCATCCCTAAGAGGAAAATTTCACATTGCTTTGTGGTTTTAATTGTATTTTTATAAACATCTCGGGTCATTGCCAACCTCTTACTCTTCTGTTATTCACTTCCAAAGTTTGAATTTTTATGTGATTTGGTTCTATTACAAATTGTTTTCAGGTGCTTTTTCAAAACCACAGATTTTGCTATACAACTACTTCATGAACATTCCTTTTGCGAGTAATGGTGGGGTGGAATAAGCAGTTTCTAATTTGTTCCTGCTACTATCCCTTTCTTACCCTACAGGGGTGCATGAGCAGCATCACTCTGCAATGTGGCTGAGAGGAGTTGTATTGACCCACACATGCTAAAGTAAATTCACATGTTTAAATCCTTGGAAGATGAGTGCTAAATAAAAAAAATGCCCCTAATATCATGTCATTATCTGCAATATATTATCAAGCAACCTGTGAAAGAGTTACCAGTTTGAGGCTTCTCTCTTCCTTTACAAGTATTCTATAGAAAGGAATGGAAGTGAGTTCTGGAGAAAGATGCCAGTGCAGACAATAGACAGTCTTTAAGGAGGGCTGTTTGGTACAATGAAGGGTGTGAAATAACTGTCATATATGAAATGCATCTGATTTTTAAGGAAAAGTCCTTAAATACCACATGATTAAATTCACTGCCATTTTTAGCCTTTGGTTGCTTATTAATCAGCATTTCTTCAACTTTGCACAGCCATTTTACTCTGAGTAGTGCCTTCTTGGCAAAGTCAGCTAACTGGTCCCAAAAGAGGGAGAGGGCTTTAGACATTTTACTGAAGTCCTAGTGCTTAGTGATTACATTAAAAAAAAAAAGAAGAAAAACTGTCTGGAAAATAAAAAGGTGTATTCCATAGTAGCTACCTTTAATCACATAGAAAAGATAAGTGGGTGCACCACAATCTTGCTATTTTTCCAGCGCTGAACTAGGGCCCAATTCAGCTGTGTACTCCTTGGTGCTCTCCAGCTGCTGAGTTTGTGAATTACATATTTCCACTCTGAGCTTAGATGATCTGAGGAATAGAGTGCAGTTTGACAAAGCAAGCTGTCATTTCTCTTGAACTTAATTATGCTGTGGATTTTGAACATTGCATATGTAGGTTTGGTCTGCTCCAAACCTTTTTACGTATTTTGGCAGTGCTGTTAAATCTAAATGAGGATTATTTTACAGATCTGGGGATTATTGTAAAAATTTTACAGTTACAATTACAATTTTAATTCTACGATAAAGATTAACCCTACAGAGTTGTTGGTTCTTTTTTCCCCTGTAGATCTTTATTGCATTGTTTAAAAGGGATGAGTGTCAGAATCCCTATTACAGAGACCAGTCAGAGCAATGTTTATTACATAAACCAACTTTTTTGGCTGGGCTAATTTCCCAAATTATTAAGTATACAACAGGCTAAACAAAATTATAAACTTTTAATGAGAATACTTATTCTTTTGAGCTATATTCAATAGGTTAGCTTTCACTTTGTAGAGATTTACTCTTAGTAAGGAATATTTGTCACCTATGTCTATTAATTTTATGAATTTATGTTTTCAATTTATTCTTGGTTAATAAGTTTTATACTAAGTATTTTCATTTTAAAAATCAGAGAAATTCTTTCCCTTGGCAGCAACAAGCCCTAAACTCTTTGTGAAATTATATGCTTCTCATTCATGCATTTTCATCCAGCTCAGTGATCTGGAAAATATTTGAGGGAGAAAAAAAATCACCTTTTTTTTTTTTTTTTTTTTTTTTTGATATGACTTGTTGCACTGGCTTTATTTGATGGATCACATAAAGAATAGGATATAGCTCTTAGAAACTGTAATCTTTAGTAGTTTGATTGTGGTGTACAGAGCTCCACTCGGCCCTAACTACCCCAGTTTATGACTGCTACTGACCAGAAAGTTAAGACTGCTAAAATGTGGCATGAAAATCAAGGTAACTGATTGCTTGATTGTCAGTTCCAAGCATGATTCTGGAATGAAAACAATGTAGTTAAACAGACCTAAACAGTGATCATAAAACTGTGAAGTGAAGTCAGTCAACACATACTGTGTATTTAAGAGACACCTGCATTGTGGAATGAAACAAGGACATAAATTCCCACTTTATTCAGAACTAGGATGAAAACATAAAGAGCAAAGCGTCCACTAACACTACGGTTAGTAGATTTTGAAGGAGTCTCTTTCCTAGTTTTATGATTCTTGTAATATTACTAAAAATATTGAAAATTTATCCAGCTGTATAAAAAGCTTTTCTTAAAAAATGCCTCAATTGGAATAAACCCAAAAATTTTAATTTTCCTTTGTTAAGACTTATCTCTGAACAGCATACTGCTACTATCAGCACCAATGGCCCGTCAGGAAAGTGCACCTTCCGGGATCCAGGTGCGATTTTTGTCTTTGGTGCAAATTTTGTTGTCTGCTGTGGTTCTTACCTGTCCAAATGATGCAAAATACCACAGTGCTGGTATCAGTACATATTTATTGAAATTTTTTACTTTGTAAGACCTTTAAGTTGGACAAAGTGGGCTGAAATAGAAGTAGTAATCTCATTTTTAAATTAAAACTTCAAAGATGTGGATGTACATTAGATCTGTTTTCCTTATTATTTCCTTAGAATGCAGCTTATACTTTGTTTATACAGATGAATCCTATATTAAAGTTGTGTTGGAGTCCAGGGCATTTCTTTGGTTGCCCTGGAGGGTCAAAAACCTGGGCAGGGGGGTCTGGGACCCCAGCCCAGAGCTCAGAGAGACACTGGCTTTGATCTCAGTCCATGGGAAAAACTTCCGTCACTGCGAGAGGGTTTACAGGCCACAAGAGTGTGAAAAATAGTAGTTTAGCTTATCACAGGGTGAAAAAAAAATAAGTTTAGATTTCTAGCATTGAAATGAATGGGGCAAGATGGAGAATTTGGGGCATTGTCTCCTTCTTCTTCTCTCTTCTTCCCTCACTCCATTTCGTCAGTGACGTTGGCACAAGACAATTTGTGAGGATTGGGTCAGAGTAGAGATTATCTTTTTAGTAATAGTGATAGGCATTGGCAATTAAGAGTAAATAAAGAATACGTAGCAATTAGTATAAAAGATAAGGGACAGCCCTGGGCGGGAGGAGTTGTCGTCAGAAGTCCAAGCAGCTGCAAACATCTTTGTTGGACTGAGAGAATTGTAAGATAAGAACAATAAATAAAGTATGCAACCTTGAAAAATCTAAACATGAAGACTGCATCTCTTTCATCAGTTTGGCACAGAGCTGTGCAGGGGGGCAAAGGACTCTAAAACCACCTGAATCTCAGGGAACAAACCCGACAAAGTTGTGTGCTGAAATAGCTGACTATGTGCAAAATGTAATAGATTTTATGTGATGTTATGTGCCTATGTGTAACTTTGTACAGTTTGGATGACTGTTGAAGTGTGACTATGCTAATAAGTTTTACGGAATGATTTCCATATGTTTTGTTTACTTTTTCCAGGAAACCATTTAGCTGGTTTTGGCATCATATATTTAATAAATATATGGCCATGAGCCTCATAAAAAAGACTAAAATTCTTTCTACTCCTTTCAACATATTTAGGAAAGCTTTTCTTCTCAAGAAGGGTTACCTTCATTACCCTCTTAAAGTCAATAAAAAAATATTTCAGGATTGACAAATCATTATTGCAAGCAAAATTCTGCACTGTTAAAAACTGTTTTTAATAAAATAAAATTAGGGCTTCCATGTCCTTGATTTTATGTTATTATTTGGTTACTTGTGCATTTTTGTGTCCTCCTTCTCTTGTTTATAGAAATGCCCATTTACCAGAGAAGAAAATTGCATGTTATGAATATGTGCAGAAAGAACATCAAGTTCATTTTAATTTATTGTCAGCTGCTCATGGAGAAGCATTCAAAAGGCAATGCTTGCTTTCATGTACTTAGCATACTACTTTCTTCAATAGAGATACTTTATTTTTGGAAAAATGGGTACTTGTATTCAAAGGCACATAGTGAATCATCCAGCAGTTAAGTGATGAGGGTGTAAACTTAAAACAGGCAAAACTGATGTACGTGCAACTATAGTTAAAGATTACCATCAGAGTTACAACTCAGTAAATATATATTCAAAACAAATCCCACCACTTGGGCAGGATCTGGCTGAAGTACAGGTGTATTTTTCTCATATGTCAATGATTTTGACTTTTAATTAGAGGACTTGAAGATGACTTTTTATACTGCTGAAACAACAACAAAAATTAGTTTATTTTTATTAGGGTTCAGACCTTCAGTTGATTAGGGCCTGGGGCTAGGAAAATAATGCTGTAATCATAATTTGCAGGATTTTTATAGTATCACTTTCTTCTGAAGAACATGTCCTTATTGTGCAGTGCCAGTATTGTTTTAGCAACAAGTCATTTTTATAAAGAGTGCTATTACACAAAAGAAGAGGTTCTGGTGTTGGATTTGCATAGAGTTTCAGACATGCTTAGATTATGAATATCACAGATACTTCCTGTGTTTAAGCATAAACACATGGCAAATTTAAAGGAGGAGCTCTGGAACAGAATAAAAAAAAAGGAAAAATGAGGTTCCTTTGGATCAGTTGAGTGAGTCATGTGATACGTGTTGAAACTCTTTGACAGGATGTAAAAAAATTTGGGTTTTTTGGAATATTTTAATTTTGGGCACTTTTAGGAAATGCTTTAATCTTCACCATTTAGAGACCTTTTCCTTTACTGATAGATCCTTCAATTTTGAAATTTAACATTTTCTTCTGCTTCAGAAGATACGTTTGCAACCATCGGTTGCTTGCAAAAAGTACTGCATCATGATCACACCCCAATAATTTTCACTGTGATTCACTTGCAAGTCTGCAGGCATCTTTTTAATTCCATTTGTTGAGTCCATACATTTAGATGCAGTTCAGTTTCTGTAGTGTACTTCACCGTGAATTCCACATAAAAGTCCACTCCCTCTGTTAAATGTGACCATTTAACCACTTCACAAGCAGGAATCAGACTATGATGTAGTAATCTTTCACATCCTGTTCTCAATTACATGAACAAAAATTTGTATCTATCTTAACTGGATGATGAACATTCTAGCTACATTCCAGACTAATTCTAAATCACAATACTGTTTTCATGACCTGAGTCAACATCTCAAAAGCAGAACTTCTGCATAAAGAGTAGCAAATCTGCAAATGATAAATTACAGAGGTAAAACAGAAGCCCAGAAAACATTCTGAGACTTAGCCGTCAACAGTTTTGCTGCTCCCTAGACCATACACAGAGGACGGTTCCCTCCCTTGGAAAGCATGCAACCCCAACACTTCCTCCTTTCATTGGAGCTCCACTTTGGGAAGTCCCTTTGGGAGACTTCTGTACTTAGGGTGAGCAAAAGTGCTTCAACCCATGTACAGCCCCTAGCTGCCTCAGTTTGTAGGAATTCCTCTTTGAGAAGTTCCTTTAAGAATTTTCCTAGTGTTTCAAGGTGAGAAAAAAAAGACTTCAACCCATGAGCCGTTGCAGTTCTATGTTAATACTTCATAGCCTATTGGTTATTCCCCTTGTTCCCAGTTTTTACCGTTCATGATTGGTTCTTTTTGGATCCTTCCCCTGACTGGTCCCGTTCCCAATTCCTTTCCCCACTGGTCAAGTTGTGAAACCCTGCCCCTGTCTACCCTATATAATCCCTCTCCCATGGGACCATTTGACTTTTTCTCCTCCAGACCTTGTGGAATAAAGAGGCTCTCCTGGAGATCAGAAAGAACCCATCTCACTGCTTTTACACCAGCATCATCCGAGGTGGCAAACGTGGCTCTGCTGCTTAGGCAGCTTCCCAAAGAGTGAATCACTGCACTTCAGAGTGCCACAAAGAGCTGACCACTCTGTACCTGAGAGTGCCTGTGCCTCTGTTGATCTTGGTGTCTTTTTAAAGATGCCTCTAGTAAGGAAGGTTGTGACACCTTTACCACTGGTAAAGACATACTGTTACTTATTTTGTTGTTTGAACCAGGACAGGAGTCCAATAGGAAGATTAGTTCACAAAAATTTCAACACATCCTTCTTTGAAAACAATAACCAAAGTGACAAAGAAAGGAACACGTTTTTAGACTCTCTTCATCAGTTGAAATAGAGTGTATTTAATATCATCTAATATCACATGAAAAAGAAAAGTAGAGACCATTTTAAACTGTTCCCAGACACGAGTTTATACAAATACTCCTCAGTGATTGCCACATTGTAGTTCTGGCAAAAGTAGTTCTACTTCTTGTGCAACCTAAACATAAGAGTATTTTTTCTTTAAGTTATTTCCCAGTGCAAATGTCCAGTTGGAAGACCTGGTGTATAGGCAGTGATTAACATTTACTATTCATTGAGAGTTTCTGGATACCAAAAATATTATCATATTTCAGTTATGAAACCCAAGTAATAAGTAATGAATGTACAATTTTTTTTTTTTTTTTTTTTTTTTTTTTTTTTTTTTTTTACTATGGATGCTCTGGTTTACCACATTGGCCCCTCATGGCCCCTCAGCTATAAATTCCTGAGTCCCATATTCCTGAGTAATAATCATGCATCTTTAGCATGAAAAGCACAGATTTGCTCTAAAACCTCAGGTCTCTTCAGTGAACATAGATGAGCATAACCAAAGAACAGTTAAAACTAGACTTTTAGCTTTGTGAGCAGGCATACGTCAAAATAAACACAAGAACTTTTTCCCATTTAGGTCACAAATACATAGACCAGCCTAGTAAATCAAAGAATTTTAAGGTTAAACTTATGTTGTAATATTTTTTTCTTTTTATAAATCAATGTTTCAATCACAATTTAAAAGCTCTCTGGAGGGAAGTAAGAGGCAGAATCTAGTGATAAGAAAAGTGCCTTTTGCATAGCATTTGAGATGATTAAAAGCTGTTCAAAGCTTTTCTAGTCAATTACATTGCACAAGTCTATGAGGAATCAGGGCTTGTTTCTGAACTGCATTTCAGATTGGCCCCTGTAGAGTATTACAACAGAACAATAAATTCAGTCAAGGTGAAAATCTAGCAAAAGGCAAACAAATTAGCCAGGAAAGCACAAATAAAACAGAAAGATGATGCTTAGGCCATTGTACCACACAGAATTCCTTTTTTCTCCTTGCAGAAGAATATTTTGACCCAAACAGACACAACAGTTTGACTCTCCGAGTCTCTTGGAGTCTCCACATATTTTATGAAATTACACAGCTAGGCAGAATGGAGGTTTTGTATTTGCCCATTCTAAAAGAAAAAATGCAGTAGCCCTGGTGGTTTTGGTAAATTTGCATGAGAGAGAAACATTATACACTTGAAGCATAGGATAACAAGCTCATAGAGAACTTCCTTTTATAATTAGAAATTATATTAAATCTCCCAGCTCCATGGATTCACCTGATTCCTCTCTCAGTTTTACTGTTTTTACATCAAGTTACACGGTACTTTGACTCCACATACCCCTGGATGTGTTTACTAACTACATCAGTAAGAGGGGAGTCTGCTGTCAATATTTTAATTTGCATAATTTGCAGTTTAAAAAAAAAAAAAATTCATTACATCTTGTAAGAGCTGTCAGACTCTAGAAACAAGGGCACACACCTTTAAAAAATCTGGTGCTGAGAAAAGCCTTATTCCAGAGTTGGACCCATTTTCTCAGTGTCATCTCTCTGCTTTTGTTCTTAGATAGAAATTTTGACATGCTTGTGTAGTGGTTTTATGTTTACTAAATTTTGGTCTTGGTACTTACTTTTTTTGTGAGAGAGAGACTAGGAGAAAAACAAAGCAGGCTTAACCCTAAAATTAACAAATAGTTTATTAACATACACTAAAAGAATAGAAAAACAGAAAGTTGGAAAAAAACCTAAAATGGAATGAAACTTCAAAAACCACTTTTTCTTCTTCTTACAAACTGTTTACTTTCTTACAAAACAACATAAAGAGACAAAACTTGTAATTTTCAGTCAGTTTCATTATCTGATAATAGTATTTTATTAATTCATTAGGGGAAGAGTATCTTTTTGAGTCATGGATCCTACTGTCAACTTAGAACAGTTCTCTTGTGGGTTTTAAACTGTCACAAAAACAACCACCTGGAGAAAACTTGCCTTTGTGACCCTCCCAGGAGCAGTTTCCCAAGCTGCTTAGGGGTCATAGGTCTTAGACTTTTGCATACTGGGGCGTCACCTTTTAAAGATGAATAACTCCAAAGCAAAGGATTCTCCACCTCAAGGTACAGAGATACCTTCTCCCTTCTTCACTGGCGCAGGGGGCTTCTCATCTTTATCTCTGTTCAAGCATCTTATAGGATATTACTTAGTTCATTACAAACACCTTTGCTTAAATCTACACGCAAAACAGCCATTTCCCCAAATGCATATTTTTCCCATGATTTAAAGGAATGACCTAAATATAGAGTTCATTTCTATGGCTCAAGTAAGAATAGAACAACCAACTCTTCAACCCTCTGTCTTAATAGTCTTTTTACTCTTGCTACTGACTTCATGCTGTTGGTCTTTATGTTCACTCTGTCTTTCTTTACTCTCTCAGAGAAGGGCTAAGCTCTGGAAGCTTCATGTTGCTAGGAAAGAGTTAAATCTGCCCAGAGTCTTTGTTTCTCTCTCTCTCTGTAGCTGGTGGTGTTAGATGTTCAAGGCTGAGCTGATGAGGGAGGAAGAACTCACACAGAAACATTAGAGATCGGAGAACTCAGGCAGTCTAGAATTACAAAAAACAGGCAAGATTATAAATGCCTTCTTACCCCCCCCCCCCCCCCGCCCGGTGTAAATCGGGGTGGCTTCAGCCCAAATGGTGCCCATAGCTCTCATCAGGGGCCCAGCAGAGATTTTTCTCTGCTCCAGGGAAGTCTGAAGAAAGTAGCTGCTGTAAAGCAGCAACCTCTCCTTCCCCCCTTCACCCGAGAGCCGATGGAATCCGGCCAGGCCTCAGGCCAGATCCCCCCAAAAGCGGGGAGCAGCAGGCCCAGCTCGATGTTACCTGTCCCTCTCTGGCTAAAGGAAGAAGGAAAAAGACCTAAACGAAATCAAGGGGTTTTATATGGGACTTCCCAAAGTCGCAGCTAACAATTTCAGTGGTCAGAGTAGATGTCAATATTCCAACTAACTCTCTGATAGGTCTCTGTTTCTTCCAAAGCAATTCCCAGGTCCTGACCTGGAGAATTATTTTACATTCTTTTATAACTAAAAAACCAAACTGTACTAACCCATGACAGGGAGAAAAAAGTGTTTTTTGAAGTTTCATTCCATTTTAGGTTTTTTTCCAACTTTCTGTTTTTCTATTCTTTTAGTGTATGTTAATAAACTATTTGTTAATTTTAAAGTTGAGCCTGCTTTGTTTTTCTCCTAGTCTCTCTCTCACAAAAAAAAGTAAGTACCAAACCCAAAATTTAGTGAATGTAAAACCACTACATTAATTGGTGTTTCCGCCTGGTTTAAAATTAAAACTATGACATCTTATTATAAAGGATGCTAGATATCCTTTTAAGACTGTACCAGTGAAATTCCCCTTATGCCCAGCCATGTCATGTGTTCTAACCATATTATCTCCAAGTCTTCTCTTACTAAAATTGCTGTGTTTCTTTGACATGACTTCTCACTTACTTTCTTGCTCAGGCTGAAGTTACAGTACAAGGTTTTCTTTCCAAATAAATTTTCTTTGGAGGTTGAAAAACAAAGCAAGAGTTCTGGAAAGCTTCTATATCCTTTAAATTACTCCAAACCACTTCTTTTTTGTTGTTGTTGCTGTTGACTTTTTTTTAATTTTTCCCCCTTCTTTTTCTTCTTCTTTTGTTTAGGTTGGTTTGTTTGATTGTTTCATTATGGTTTGTCTTAGGGGTTTTTTTATGGGGTTTTTATGTGGGAGGCAGGTTGTTGTTGCTTGGTTTCAGTTTCCTTTTGTTTTAATTTGTTTAATGAAATCAGCTATAATATGATGTGAAGCTTCCTTGGTATAATAGGAGAATAGATTGAACAAGATTTGAGCTTATATTACATTGGCCATTGGAAGGATTAATTCCCCTTAATATCTTGCAATACTATTTATAATTTACAAATTTGATATTCAAAGAAATGTGGTTTTGCAGTTTCTTTTGTAGGTTTTTACTTCACTATTTATTTTTGCAATCAAAAGGCATTTGGAATTTTTGCTTCCTGGCACTCTTTGTAAAGATGAAGATTTAAGCAAAATGATCCATAAAAGTGCATTTGCTACTAACCCTCTCTTCCAAAACCAACCAAACAAGAACCCCAGAGAGATTAAAAAAAGGGATTTTATGTGTGCATTTGATTAAGCAGATGGTCTCTGAGTGGCCTCTGAGTAACCTCCTAGCCTGCTAAATCCCCCACCATGCATGCAGTTTCCTTATAAGGAGAGTAGAATTTTGTAGGAGTGAAGGGGATTAATTTCATTTGTAGTGGCCATCTTATTTTGAGTATCATGGAGTATTTAAGCAGTTATACCAAAAGAGAGGAGGTAGAGTTCAGTGAGATATAGTTCTCAAGAGTTATCCTTTTGCTTTTCATTGTATTTCTATCAATGTTTTTAAAGGATAGCCATTCTTTAAACCTCATGTACTGAAAGAAATCTAGCAAATAGCCACAAAAAAATTCTTGAGATAAGTATGAATCTTCTAGTTTCTGAACCTTCATTTCCATGCTGTGATGGACAATTTTACTTTTCTTCCAAATGGCAGTTGAATTTTCTAAAGTAAAGGTTGTCAATGAAATTTTAATTTGGGTTTCTAGCACAGAGAAGCTTTTCATTGGAACTATGGCAGCAATTTCTCGGTAAAGGAAGATTAAATATTTTGTAAGAACAGTTCTGCATTCACCTATGAAACTCTCCCTTGCTGTGTCGGTGTATTTTAATGCAGATAACAGATAGCCACATGAGACTGACTGAAAGACGATATCTCTGTAAAATGATCTGTGCATAAAAATTCTCTTCCTTAGAGGAAATTTCAGTTAAAGGTCCTGAATTTCTTCTAAGTGAAGAGGTGTCATCTTCCCAATGGCTAATGTCGTTTGGTTTTCAGACCAGATTTCACAAGTACTTTTCCTCCAACCCCTTCAGGTTTTGGCATCATAGTGCTATGGCTGAGGTCTTTCAAATCTTTTAAACCACCTGGTGTTATAGATGTACAAATACGAGGTACTACCAACTGATGATATTCCAGCTTTTGACAGAGAGTGATAGAGCCACTGATCAAATTACAGTGGCTGAGACCAAGGATAAGGCAAAACAGAGGGAAAGTAGGATGACCACTGCAACAAGGTAGAACAGATTAGAAGAGGTCTTGCTATCAAGGAAAAGTACTAAACTCTCAGTTAGAGCTGGGTTTGGTCCAACTAGCCCCAGTGTGATGGACAAAACCAGAAAAGCCTAAACAGATCCAGAAAAACCTTGCCCCTAAGAGCTCCACAGTCTTATTGTGCACCTATTCCCTTATTCCTGGGAATGTTAAGAATTTCACTGATGATGTTTCTCATAAATACAAAGAAGTACATTTAACTATTTTGCATACACTGTCTTCAGAGACATCATTTAACAGAACAGGATTACTGTTATAAACAATCAGTAGTTGAGTTATGAAGGAAAATCCATTTTGAAAGACATGAAGTTAAGATTTCTGCTTTTCTGTGCAAGATCTTCATGCATGGAAAATAAGGACCATCTACAGTGATTGAAGGCAGCAGTGATTCAGTTGAAGTTAACAAAAATTTCCCAGTGGCCTTCTTGTCAATGTCTTCCTCTTTTCCTTAGAAAACAGAAGGTTTTTCAAAAGATATTTTCTAATTTACATTTGAACAATTTCTGACATCAGGGTAGTATGTATGAAAATGTTTTTTGGAGACTAATTGGTTAATTGTCTTACTCCCTCTGCTTTCTCTTACCTAATTCTACCACTTTAGTTAGGTTTTCTCAGGAAAGAAAAAAAAAAAAAAAAAAAAAAAAAAAAAAAAAAAAAAAAAAAAAGGTCTATTCTTAAATGCCTTTATCTCTGATGATTTTAAGTTTAAAAAGTATTCATGGTAGCAAATCCTAGCTAGACTCTACATCTGTAATTGCAGAATTAGAAGTCAGGTTGCCTACATAGTGATGTAGAATTGCAATATGGTGAGCACCGAAGAACTTCATTCTTGTGAATTATATTGAGGTTATTACTAAAACATCAACAAAAATAATAATGAAACATTTTTAGATTTAAGAAATTTGCTGCAAATAAAATTAACAACTTTTTTTTTTCTCAGCAGTGTAAAAGGGATCAAACCCAAAGTTTTAAATGGAATATACTTCAGTTTATTTTACACTACATGTGTGATTAATAATTCCAATAGGGTGTGTGTTTTGGGTTTGGTTTGATTTTTTAATTACTATTCTGTCATCATTACCAAATAATCCAACTGATAAGTGACTATTTAGTGTCTAAACCATATTTCAATCTGTACCTTTGACTCTTCCCAGACCACAGAGATTGTATATTATGTGGTCTGTAATCTGATTTCAACATGAGACTTTGAATACATTTCTGACAACTTTGCTTTCATCAAAAAAATAATATATTTTTCAAAGTACAAATTACTCAGTTTAGTTGACTTAGGATATTGCTAATATACTGACAAAAAGGATGAAGCAAAAATATGCTTCAATGTTTTTCAATTTCTCTTTTGTTTCTGAGAAGTGTTGCACTAAGTTTAATATTTTAGGTTGAATGCGTCAAATTTTATACAGAAGAACAAAAAAGAAAGAAACAAAACAAACAAACAAAAAATCCTCCCCTAACCCTCCCCCCAAATCCACAAGAGGAATAGAGTACTTAACAAGCAAAGAAATCTGAATGAAAATAAAAATGCTTGGCATTCTTAACGTAGCTTAATTGTGTATTACCAAAAGGAGTGTGGTGTTTAAAACAGCAGGAACTGCTGTAAAATATTACTTAGGTACAATACTGCAGTGAAATGATGAAGGGTAAGAATTAAACAAAAAATTTAACAAGTTCTGTTTAAAATATCTTGCATGAAAGTTGTAATGACTGGAAGTGAGCCAGGAAATGTCAGCACCGTGTAACTGCTTAAACTCTGAACAGATTCATGAGGGATCAAGTCAAAACCATGGATCAACATATGTCAATAGGTACAGAAAAAAGTGAGATTAATTTGATCGTCCCCCTATTTAACAATTTAGTTGCCTATACATGCCCAAAGCTGTCTATTAAAAGATCCCAAATTAATCCAAGCTTACTAAGACACTGTTTATGACAAAACAAGATAACAATTGTGCAGGTATCTGAAAATGACAGAGGGTAGGTTGTCTATTCCTAGGTTCTTTAGGGAATGGGTGGTGATGGTGATACATAGCCCCATAAGCACAGAAGAAGGCACAATAGACTGTCATTACCCAAAAATGATAGAGCCAGAAACCAGATTCCCTGTTTTACTTTTTCCTAAATGTAGTCAAATTTTGTCTTTCCTCTAGAAGAGGGACTGATGATTCTTATATTTCTGGCTACTTAGCCTGACTTAATAATGTAATACTCTTCTTCAGGTTATTTCACAGATGTAGGAAGGGTTTTTTGGAGCAGGGCCTTCAACCTGCACAGGTTGATGAGTACATTTAACGGGGAGCCTTGCACTATACAGTTGCTATGACTACCACAGTGTTTGTGGGTTAGGCGGGATTCATCACAAATAGCTGAAGAAGCCTCAATTCTCCTGCATATAATGGAAGCTTAAGACAGCTAACTTCAGTCTTTTCAAACTTTCTTAAAAACTCATAAGAATTCACTATGATATCAAATGAAAATTAAGACATAGAAGAGAAAGTGATGGACTGAGTAAAGTGCCCAGGCAGAGCAGAACAGATCATCTGTCCTCTTCAGGGACATCTGATAGGAAATGCATATGATTGTGTTTGAAATAAAAGGTAATAGCCAGACTTGTTTTGCATCAATCCAATTTTCCAGTGAGTTTGCGGTTAAGTTAGGTTGTCGATTTACATGCAGTAGGTGCTAGACTGAGTTCTTTCATACTCTTGATTAATATGTAATGTTGATACAGCAACCTGTGGAAAAAAAAAATCACCAAAACTGTGCTGATATTCTATCCCATGTAATATGGTTGCAAAATTATTGAGCAAATGAACATTTTGGTACATGATGAAACTAGCCCATAAATTGCCTTCCCTGTCTCTGATGATGTAAATAACCTAGGGACTCTAATCTACTATTTTTATGTCTGTTCCTTCAAATTTTTTGCCACTTGTGAAAATTGCTTTGGCTTCAAGAAATGAGCAAGCATGCCAACATTGTAAGGATGGTGCAGCATATCTTTGATCATGTATTTACTGAATTTAGTATTTTTCTTCAGTATGTGAATTTGTTGTCCAAGAATTGTGACTGTTGCTTATTGACTCATGCTGTTTATTGACTCTGACACTGCAGAGATAAGTACAAGAGTTCTTCCTGCGATACCTTGACCAGATATTTTCTGTAAGAATCTCACACTGAAAATTTTTTGAGAAATAAATTTAGTAAGCAGATAATCCAGAAAATAATATTTTGGATGCATTTAATCAGAGTATTAATGTATTAGTGTTTCCTGATGTCAAAAAAATACTGTAAAATTTTGAAATAGAATATCAGAATAAGTGAATTTAAATGTTAATGTTGTAATTCTTTAATATTGCATATAGTAAATAATTTCTGCAAGTCCTCCCCACCTATAAAAGCTTTTGTTTTGATTTTCTTATAAAACTGATAGTTGTTACATGTTTTTGTTTTGAGACAGAATGTCTGTTTGAGGAAATTGTGGAATACTTGGGAACTGTATGAAAAACTGTGGGATGTTTTCCAAGATCATAATCAGATAAAACATCTGAAGAGACAACCTCCTGAGGCAATTGCCTGTACTAAGCTGAAAGGAACTGACACAAAGGGAAAAAATTTCAGTGAGACTGAGAATTTCCTGAAGAATGTCCTTGTCGCTTGGACACAGCTTCCATGTCATATTGTTTGTTTTTTCATGGCTGGGGTATTTTCCTCAAGATGAAAGAAAAAGCATTTTCTAAAGAACTGGTTTAAAAATGAAGATACAGGCAATGAATCCAGACAACCCTGATCTTACAAACGAACTTCCTGTATATAGGTCGCAGAAGCATTGTTTCCTCCTTTTAGTGATATGAAAAGAAGGGAAATATTATCTTCAAAGTGGTAATAAGTTATGGTCAGAAGATGGTGTGTGTTCCATTGCACAGTTTTGAAAAACATTCCCTGAGATAATGAAGGCTAGACAGATTTTTGAAATATAGACATCACGCTAACTTTAGAAAGAGAGTTTCATTATTTGAATATCAGGACCTATATCATGAAAGGTCTTTTGCAGAAAATTTTTTCTTCTCACTGAGCAGAGGATTTTAGTTTTCTCCTGCATTTTTGAGCAACCATTTACTTAATAAGGGAAGAGAAGTACAAGATTATTCTATAGAATTGGAGAACCACACTGTTAACATGCTAAGCATAGCTTCAGCTTTTCAAGCAAATGAGCTAATTTAAGGTGCAAAGCTCACCACATGACAGACATTCAACTGTTTAGTGTGCTTGAACTCTTATTTCAGGTTAGTGTTTGTCTGATGAAACACACTGCCTTATGGAAGATTTAATGCATTTTAAAAACATCCTTTCTCTCACTTCCAAGTAACTCAGGTAGGTGAAAGTGAGGATGAACCAGAGGGTCATATTGATTAACAAGATCGCGTTTTTCATGATGTTAAACATAGCTTGCCTCAGCAGAGTTCCAAGAGTTACGCATTGGCAATTGCAAGAGTGCTTTCACTTTTCATTTAACTGAGGGCATGATTATCCATGAGTATATTAGAACAAGCAGTAAATTAGAAAGAGACTACTGTTATCTACCAGATGATAGTCTTCCAAGATAATGTAGATCCTCCGCGCCATGTGATAAAGCTTAAGTGACATGGTAGCATATTTTATCTCCTCTGTAATGACTCCAGGTACTCTGTTCAAGGAAGATGGAAAGTGTGATGGTTTCCTGCCCTCAGAAAAATATGTTCCCATTGTCATCATTGTCATCTAGCTTTTCCCTAACATTACAAATTATAACAAGTTGTTCAGAAGTTAACCATTTTAAAAATTCTTGTGGTTTAGAAAGAAAAAAATTAGTTTGTACCTAAATGCGCAAGGAGATCTACCTTTAATACAGTCACCCTTGGCCAATTCTACTTAACAACAAACTGGTCCACATCTATGCTCCTATGCTAGCTGCCAGCTTAATTTCCATTCCTTATTTCTAATATGACATGACCAGAGCCATTCTGGGTTCACAGAAAGATAACGATCACAGCCTACATTAGGGAATTCAATCAAGTCTAAGGTAGATTGATATCAAAGTAATGTAGTTTGATGGCATTCTGTGGGTAGACAGTCTGCAGACAGGAATGCAACAGGAGAAACTTACTGAAGAACTATTAAGGGAGATGGGGATTTATATGTGGCAGAATTGCAGAGAAAATGACAGGTTATTTTGAGTTTGGACTCAAACTTGTTTTTGTGGTGCAAAATCATGAGAGGATGCTGATAATACCCAGGTCATGGTTTTGATACTGATCTGCAGAAATAGCTGTTCTCCATTTTATAAATATTTAACTATTTCTGTGTCTGAGTAATTTTGAAGAAGCATTGACTATTTTGAAAGACACAAAGTCTTCTCCATTTATATTCTTTCTGATCTAAATTTATTGAAGTAAGTGGATAGAATATTATTTGATTTAATGTAGTTATACTTGTCTCGACCAAAAGCTATTTAAGTAACATGCCACTTAGATCTGTGAGTTTGAGACTGAGTTTATACATCCAGATTCTAGCCAGATGCCATTTTCTTTGAATTCAAGTATCCCAGCTTATAGTATTGCCTTGAAGCAGGAAAGGATCTCTGTTTTGAAGAATAACTCAAGTTCAAAGTAGGAAGCCAATATTAAAAAGATTCTTGACTTTCTGTCAGAAGCAAAATCATGCACTGTTGTCGGTAAGGTAAAAATAATAATAAAAACCCCCACTCCTTCTGTTATGTAATATGGAAGTTAAAATATTTGATCCTGGGGATTTTGAATTAAAGTTGTATTCTTTCTACCAAATTAATATTGTCTTCTGTCAAGCAAGAGGTTCTAGGGCAAAGTTTTACCTAGAGAAAAATACATCGTATACTATATAAAGATAAGAACAATAGAATTTTAATTTATCTAGCTATGCTGGAGTAAAAAAATATGTTTGAGGGAAAGAACTTAGAGGAACAGTTTTTTCTTGAATTGCTTTTTTGCTTCAAAAGTAGATAAAGAGTTTTCTTTGCGTGTTTCAAATAACTGACGTCATATAAAGGGAAATGGAGCTGAGGTTAGGGCCTTCCTCAGTGGAACATGTAGAGTCCAACAACACTGGTATTTAAAGAGACATTTTGATAGAGTGGTAGAAGTGCATAAATGCATTGTTCTTTATATTTACCTCTGAATTTTTCAATGTTAAATCATTATTAAAAATATGGCTAAGATCAAACTGTCCCATCTGTAAGTGCATTTAATAGTATACATTAATTAATTTTGATATATTTATGATGCATTCACACATTTGTTTACTTCTTTACTGTACATCTATCCAACATTATCAACATAAGGTTTCATTGTGTTTACTGGTCTTGGATAATTAAAAAAAAGTCATCCCTGATTTTTAGAGCTCGGACTCAAAGAAGCAAAGAGAGCAAAAATGGCAGTACACACTTCTATTTATTTATTTATTTATTTATTTTAATGTGGATGGATTTTTAGAAGTCTGTTAACAAAAGTATGTATTCTCCTGCTTAAATATTCATTTGGTAGGTATGTATTCATATTGGCAGGTATGTATTTATAAGCCATTTATTAGCAGATCAAGCACACTCAGAAAGCTTTATCTTTTAAGAGCAGCACAATCCATTAGGGAGATCTCTGTAAGATATTGGCTGACATTGCATGTAGTAATGAGTACTTTTTCCCTGTTAGTATAGAGGATACTTTACAAAAAAATATTTAACCCTCTCCTTCCATTGCTAGTATTGTTTCTTATTTTATAAGATCATAGATATTAGGCAAAGAAAAGAAAATATGGAATCATATTGCCCTTTTAAACATATAAATTTCAGGCTAATTTCCTGAATTTTATCCTCATAATATTTTAATTGTATGTATGTATGTAAAATAATGTGGTTTTTATCTTTCTCTTTCACGCTGCCATAGTAATAACTCATGGAATAATGTGACATTTTTATGGATGCTGAATATACTTAAATAATGTGCTAAAACATCTTCTTGTGAATTATTTGGTGTTTCCCATCTTGTGGCACTGTTTCACTCTCTTTTCACATTGCTGACTTTCAAAATTGCCTGAATTAAATGGTGTTCAAGGAACAACATTAGGCTGTCAAATGACAGCACTTGAAGTTGGAAAGCAGCAGTAACAGATTTATGGAGAAAGTAAACTTACCTACACAGCATGACTAAATTGATAATTAGCTCAGTAATGTAAGCAGTGGATGTGATCAATATGTCCACTCTTCAGGCTTATACATGTAATTTTCACTGTTTTGAGTGTTACAAATAAATCTCTACAGCATAGTAGAAGCACTGGTATCTAATTGGCCAAAGAAATACAGTGATGATACCACTGCCCCAACACCAAAACCAGCCTGTTGTGGTAAAGTAACAACCTCGGATAGGTTGCCTCCTGTGAAGTGTAGTTCAGTCATAAATATTTCTCAGGAAAACTTCTTGGACTATTTCTTCTCATGACTCTTCAGACTGGCTTACCAGAAAGAATCAAGCTGGATTTTAGTATTTTCTTTTTGATTGTTCTTGTTCAATTATGGCTCATGTTCTAACGTATAGTTCTGACTTTTACAAACGTAATTTGGATCAATTTTTGGCTTCAGTAGGAACTTCAGGTCAACTCCCCTGACCACAGGATCTTTAGTAACCAAACTGGGGTGTTTGGAGTTTGCTACATAAAATACACAACATTTTTGAAATTATATGTTCTAAGGAAGACTTTGTTTTTCTGCTTTTCAAGTATGTTCTCTCTGAGTGTCTGGGAACCAAATTAATTTTTTGGTAAAGTGATGTACATAAACTCATAAAATGTGTTTTTTCTTCAGATGTCCTTCTGTGCAGAAGTTATTTCCTCAAAGGCAGCCAGTATTGATGTGTTGAAGGTGAAGCAGCTAAAAGTTTCATTTGTAATTGTGTTTCTTTATAGTGCTTACAGAAGCATTTTACAAATTATTCAGTAGTTTCTGAATTCCACAGCTTCTCTAAGACATTTATTAATGTATTCCAATTATTAGACAGTCTTATTTGGGGCTGCTGGTGGTACAAAATTTTTCAGAGAGAGACATATGGGTACAATTTCCAAATCTACTTCTAAGCTCATCAACTTTTTTCAGATTTTGTGGGGAGGTTGATTTATGTGGAAAGTGTTCAGAATACAAAGAAAAAGAATACATAAACTTTATGTTTCATTGCATTTTTTAATCACAACAGTGGCAAGAATAAATTAATGGTTAGACAAATTCACAGCAATATAGAACATAAATTTCAGATGATGATCATGATGATGATGCTAGTGGTGATGATGATTGCAGAAAAATACTGTGCCAAGGAAGGAAGAAGATGCTGCTACTCAAGATATTGCTGCTCAATGCTCAGTTGGTTGTCTGCCTGCTTTGAGGCTCTAGGTTTGTGTGGATACTGAGGTTAGCAGGCGTTCTTGGTGAGTCCCCCTCATGTCACCCTTGCTGCAGCTTCCAGCATCTGAAGCTGGTCAGTGCCATTCCTTTGGATCAGCTCACATGACTTTAGTGGAAAATAAGCTTTTGAATGAGGTCTCAAGAGATGAAGATGAGGTCGGGCTTGAGTAGCAGCACTATAATCCCAGATTTACACTTTTGTTGGACAAGATTTAAATATGACATAGCACATAGTCGGACTCATCTCTGCAGTATTTCTCTCTATGTTGTATTTGCTATGGACTTGTGATTGAGTGTGGTTTGGGAAAAATCTAACTCCCCCAATAATGGCATTGGAATTGTGCAATAACTCCGTGGGAGAGTAACATCTCTTTTTGTAGGTTTTTATCTGACAGTTTCTATTCAGCCAAAACACTTGCCAAGAGTCCTGCCTTCAGGCTGTACTTTCTACCGTCTGTCATGGCCTTTGTGGTAGAGTGCCTAGGTGGGTTCCAGCCATCACAAAACAGAAACAGATTCTCTATCAGATTATCTGTTTGCCAAAATATATGTATACATTCTGGAATTTCCAGAAGTGGTGTGAGGATGTCTTTCCTCATTATATATTAACGTTCCCAGTTGTGCTTATTTGTTGAGCATAAAACCCAGCCAACTATCTATTCAAACATATTTATGCATAAAATATTTTAAAAATTAAAATTTTAATTTAGTTTCATTTTTTATGTGTTCCTATCATACTAAATTGCTTAAATAATCAGTGTCCTAGGGTAACTTTATGATGCTTGTATCCCCAATCGTCTGTTCTGTTTGTGCTGTATATTGAGTCCTGTGCCTTTAAGACTGGTTCTAAGAGCAAGGAGAAGCGCGGAGTTTGTTTTGAGAAAACTGCCTGACTCCTCCACATTCTTCTCTGGCTGGGGTGTTCGGCGGAGGCTTGGAGAGACTGCAGGACAGAGATTTTTTTTTTTTTTTTTTTTGCTTTTGGTTAGTTTCGGCTAGCTAGGGCAGAGAAGTTCCCTGGACTGTTTTTTTCCTTTTTCTTGGAACTGTTTAAACCTGCTCTGGACAGAAAACCCAGGGGAGCACTGGGAGCTGCACCTGCAGCCCACCGGGGCCTGGACCTCGGCATTTTCCAGCAGCGCCGGAGACACTGGGTCTGAGAAGAGACGCTGAGAGAGAGAGCCGAGCTACACCCACGGCAAGAACTTTCTCAATTTGCCATCTCACTTCAGAAGGAGAGGTTTTATTGTTTCATATTATTCATTCTTTATACTTGTATACACTTCATTTGTTTAGTAAAATAGTTTTTTCCACTTTTCTCCAAAGAGGTTTTTTTACCGGACCGGTTGGATGGAGGGGCCACTTGGGTTTGCTTCTTTAGAGGGATTCTATACAGGAGTTTTCTCCCAAATTTGTCCCAAACCAGGACAATCAGTCTTCCTAAAGTGTGTATTTAAACACCTGTTCATGTTAAACTATATATAATATATTAATAACTTTCTATTCTCAAGGGAAAGAATCATGGTGCCTGTTCTGTTATAAATATCTAGAAAAAGAAAGATCTGTCCTTGATGATTTTCAATACTAGATGCTAAAATTTACATAGTTGCGATAGAAAAAGTTTAACTATTCAGGAGCCTTTTTCCACTACTGAGGTTAAACATTAGATTAGAAACTGGAAATGACTGAAAGAAATAATATGAGAAGGAGCTGGGAGAGGGGAAGGAGGGGAGAGAAAGGGAGTGGAGGGGATGCTGTAATTGCTAGACTACCTAGCTGTTCAAAATATCCAACCATTTCAATCAAATTTACCTGTCTCAGAGTTGCTGATCCACAGCAAAAATGGGATTTGAGAGAATTAAGGAATTAAGAGAGCAGACCTCAGGAACTAAATACAGGTCTATATGTTAGCTGTGATTTATGTCACCTATTCTCATCAGCCTTAAAAAAAGAGATGTTCACCCTGAACTTGTTATTTAGAGTTTCTTGGTGGATATTAAAAATAAAGTAGAATAGCCAAAGAACAATTCCATTTATCCTAAACTGGACATCTAGGACAAATGGGATTAATTGCCTACTGGAGCTTCTGTTTTTACTTTCATTTACTGTCATTTATATGATCATCTTACATTATACACTTCACTTCTAGATTTAAAACATTCAAATGACCTCAAGTCAAGGTGAAGCAATTAGAACCTGGCAAGAGTATGAGCTGCTCAGAAACTTCCTACAGTGTCAGGACTATAAACAGAGTGGTAATCCTATGAAATACTATAGATCTTTCACCTGTGCTGAGATTTTTCTGAACTTTTTTTGGTGTAACAGGATCTAGTCACTGGTTAGGTACAAAAATAATTTTGTAATTGCCAAGTATAGTCTCTGATTATAAAATAATTAATTGCATGTGTGTATCTATCTGTCCATCTATCTATCTCTTCCTATCAGGTATGTATCTATGTATCTTCATATTTCAAAGCTCTTGGAGCCAAGCTGGGCACATACAATTTGTCTAGTCTTAGGCATTTGAACAAAAAGCTTTATATTCTACAGAGAGTTTTTTGCTCCTGGCGTTGTTCTCATGGGAATCAAGTACTAAACACACTGCTGACTGAAATCATAGTGAAAAACAGACTGTAAGCAGTTGAAGACTACATTAATTTCAGATGGGATTGTGACAAAATTGTGACATACAGTTAAACTAATTATGTACTGTTTAATGGGAAGAAGAAAACCCAAATCTCAAACTTCAGCCATATCCATTCACAGTATGAGGTTTTCCCTATAATGTGTTTGCAGAATCAAAAGGTATGGCATATCCCAGATACTGAAGGTGTTGAATTCCTATTTAATTACCAGTGATGACTGACTCCGTAGTATCTAACTGTACAGAAGAATATTTCACTAGTCACTGCTACACTTAACACATAAGGAACTAGAATGGCAAGTCATTTACACACACTACAGAGAAGAGAGTCTTGGAAGAAGCCAGAAGGAAAATCCTGGCTACTGATGTCTCCTAATCTAATTAAAAATACCTGTGAGCTCTAATAAATTGTAGACGGAGGAAAAGAAATTCTATTAAGAAATTTTAGCTTTTTAGCTATAGATACATATTTTGTATCTAAAAAACTACTTATTCTGAAAAAATAATGTAGTTAAGAGAAAGTGCAATATTCGTGAAAATATAGTAGGATATAAAGTAATATATACAGTTGAGTATAGTATACAGTAGGACGTAAAGGCAATCTTGTAACTTGGTGACAACAGTCAAAATACACTTTCCTTGAATAAAACTGTAATATGAATATGAGATTAATGAATATTTACTGAATATTTACATATTATAAACTGGAATATGAAATGTAGGGTCTAAGCTGGGTCTAAGGAAAACAATTTTGTGATCTGATGAAAATTATTTGATTAAGTAGGATTAAGTCTTCAATGAACTACTGCAGAATATCAGCCCTTTTTATGTGACTGCAAAATAAATACAGTTGTAGAAAAAAATTATTCATAGCAAGAGAGATTTGAAATTCTCCCTGGAACTTATAATTTTGAATGGATAAAGCATTATAATGGGCTTTATAGTAGGGAGATAATGGGAACTAAAAGATTTGTGCCTGATCTGTCAATAGCATGAAATAGTGTAAACAAACACACCTCTCTTGTTTTCCCAGTAAAGATAATGAGGGGTTTGCCACATATAAATCCTTTGGGAGAGATTTTACTGCTAGGTGAAAGCTAAATTGGTCATTTGCCTCAGAGAGAAAGAAGTATGGGACACCTTTCTGAGGTGTCTATTGAAAATTTACAGAAAGTTATGTCTTTCATAGTGAAAGTATGAAAAAAGAGGCAGAAACAGGGTGTTCCTTTTGGTTAATTTGTCTTTTCCCTTCTGTTGCATTCTGATTTTTGTTATTAATTTTCATATTGTATTTTATGTTACTTATTTTTATATTGGGTTTTATGTTATAAGGGTTTGTTCTGTACACCCCTGTTCTCCTGGAAAGTGTTTATTCCAAAGTTTGTCCCTACCCCTCTTCCCTACCCCCAGTCCCCTTCTACAGACTCTGTCTGTCATTGGGCTGTCCCTCCCAGTTTCTGGAGAGTTCAGGAAAGGACATCAAATGATAGGGCAAGAGCCAAGGTGGTTCCTCCCTTTATGTTCCCATTGGTTTCTTTGAATGTCCCTCCAACCCTGTTCCACTTCCACCTTGTCCCTCATTGGATGTTGGTTTGTCCTCTCCCTTAGCGCCTCCTCTGTATATAAGCCCAGATCATGAGGCCGGGCGAGGACTTGGCAAGAGCAGCTGAACTGAGGCAGTCGTCCAACCAGGATGGGATAAAGACTGGAATAAAGGCCTCGGACTTGCCCTCTCACAAGTCTGGCTCCTCTCCTCTGTCATAGATGTGGTCTCTCTTGTGATAAGGGAAAAAGCCCCATTTGCTGCTCCCCTGGTTTCTGGAACCCAGGGGAGTTTTCCTGTCTTGTCGCAGTGTCGAGCTAGCCTGAGCAAAATGGAGCCAATGGCTCTGATAGAGACAAGTGACACCCTTCCACGGTCATTTTTAAAAGAACAAGACTCTGTAGCAGAAAAATATTTCTTCTTGCTGGCATTTTCAGTTTTCTTGTAAAGATGGTGATTCAGCTCAAGGCTATGCACTGTGAGTGCAAGCTCAATTTATCTTCTCGCTATTGACAAGATTTAACAGTCTCTTTGTTCTCTTGAACAAAACAAGAAATCATATGCATGGCATGCAAAATCAAATATGTGCTGGCTGCATCCATTTTATCTACAGTCTAGAACTTTGAAAACAGAAGGAACTTCACTGTAATCACACTAATTTAGTTTTGAATGTCCAGTGAATTGTCTGTAAAACACCCTAGCTGAGAAATAAATGTGAAACCATTAAACAAAATACTTGTAGTTTATACATTCATTTGTAACAGTAAGTTGCTGTTATATTGGCTAATGTAGTAGGCTTTTGTAGTCCTTCCTCAACCTGGGCTAGCAATTGAGGGATGTGCTCTTGCTAAATTGCTTCCATGTGAAGTTTCATCTTTTCATCTCCCTCAAAGATGCAGCCAGAGCACCAGACATAGCATCTTGGTTTGCAATACAGGATGCAACCAGGGCTATGTATTCTATTATCATCTGTTGAAACCAGGTGGTGAGGTGTTAATGAGCCAGCTGTTAAAACTAGATGGGAAAGTGTTCTTATCTCTTCCATGACCCATCCTCCTTCCAGAGGCTTATCTTTAGTTAATGGGCCACTAAGGCTCACCACATGGCTGATAAAATTTCATCATCCCATTGTGAGATGGTCCACCCAGTGGGAGGAGCCAAATGTCCTACCTGGATAAAACCTGCAATTCAAAACACCAAGGCAGCCTGTTTTCCACTGGATTTCCCAGAGGAAGACTGGACCCATCTTGCCACCACTGGACCCTTCTACAGGATCATCTCTACTCCAACAGTACCACACCTGTCACTCCAGGAGGACTTATTCGGACTGCCACCAACAGCCTGACCAATAGGGTGTCAGGTCGTGTACCGACTCTGTCTGTGTTTCTAGGATTTTTCCTTGTTAGCTTGGTTTTTTTTGTACTACTACATTTGCATTTTTTAATATTCCTAGTAAAGGACTGTTATTCCTATTCCCATATCTTCACCTGAAAGCCCACTTAATTGCAAAATTATAGTAATTTGGAGGGAGGGAGTTTACCTTCTCTATTCCAAGGGAAAGTCCAGCTTTCCCTGGCAGACACCTCTCTTTCCAAACCAAAACACATAGTTATAGCTTCACTGACAGAACTGAAACAGCATAGTAGCACAGATTGTTGGTGGTGCTTCTGCATTATTGAGTTACCCACCTGGGCTACAGCTGCAATATGGCTATGTGCACTGTTGTGCATTATTTGGGTTTATATTGTATTTCATTTTTATGCTGGATTTTGTAATGGTTTCTTCCTGTTCCCATGGAAAATGTATCACGAGGTTTGCCCCTGCTCCTTTTCCCCGCCCATCCTCCCACGCTGGAATGTAATCCAACTCTGTTCCACTCCCATCTTATCCCTGATTGGGTAGGGGCTTGTCCCTGCCTATAGCCCCTTCCCCCTGGACAAAAGCCAGGGGACCACGTGGTAATCTCTCTCTGGGCTCTTGGGAGGGGGACTGGACTGGGCTCCAGACCCTGCAGGTGAGTACCACAGAATAATGCCTTGATTTCCCCCCGGACCAAGGGCAGACTCTTTCCTTTTGCCATCGATGGACGCCTGCTCTCTCTAAAGGAAAAACTTCCAGCCTCTCTGAGATCTTTAAGACCCTGAGGAAAAAATCCTTCCAGCTGTGGTTTCTCTCTCAAGCTAGCTGAGGCAAAAATGGAGCCGGGGCTCCAGGAGAGAGAGAGACACATTGGTGGACCATGCAGGAAGAGAGGCAAGAAGGTTGTCAGGGAAAGCAGAACCTGTTTGTTTTCAAAGAAGCCAGAAGCTGTGGCTAATGAACCCTTCAGTTCAACACCTGTTAGATTAAGGAAGTTTAAACACTTTTCTGGAAGTTCACTTTTCTCAGTCTGCAGGAACGCACAAAGAGTTGCAGTGACCATCTGTTTGGAGCAACTGAAATAAGAGGCACAAAATAAGAAGAAGGAGGGGAAAAAGCAAATGGACTTAAATAAGCCTGGGGAAAGTAATGTCCCACTACATATTAATGTGCAATGTTTTTGCCAAGAAAGAAAGTCTCAGGGTAGCAAAGTTATGATTCTGAAGGTAGCGTGAGGTTTTACGTCATGCTCAAATCAGCCCAGTTTTACTTCCAATTTGAGAATAAATTATTTACAATGGGGAGAGGGTACTTTAAAGGCTAATTGAGACTTTGATAAAGTCTCAAATCACAACCTTGAATAAAAATGAAAACATCCCAAATGGTGCATTCTTGAATTTAATCTGTAGGGTTAGGATTCCTGTAACATTTATTAGTTAATTTAATTAGTTAATTTACTATTACTGCCTTTGTGGTTTTTATATATGGGTAGTAAATCAGCGGTGGTTGAGGGGTCTTTCTAGCTTTTACCCGTCATGCTTAAAATCTGCTCTTTATGTCTTGTAATTCTGGTGTGTATTTCAGATTTTAGTTTTAGCATGGATGTCTGTTTCTATCTGTGTTACTTCACAGTAATAACTCTGTCGACAAATACTTTAAAGTTTTTAAAATAGTCATACTGCAGCATGCAGTTCTGAGGCCAGCCATCTCTTTTCCAAAACCTCCAGCATCTCCCAGCGTATCAAGTCCTTGCGACCAAACCTTGCATGACATGACAGGAGAAGGACCTCAGCTGCATCACTCTTCCTAGAAACCAATTGGCTTGCCAGGGTTCCTATTGGAGGATTCTCCCCACTGGAGGACTGTGAAGGTTTTTCACTTGGTCAACTTGTAGGTGTTGTCAACTCACACTAGAGGACAGGTTGTGTTGTGGGGGGGAAAAAAAATCATGTTGATGGAAGGAATGAATGCAAGTTACTTATTTCTAAATCTTAGTCTTTTTGCTATCTTGGTCTTGATTTTATTTAATCTATTCCTGTCTCTTTCCCGTGATCTTTTTAAATACAGGTAGGGTACTTGTCACTTCTCCCTGGTGCATCATCCTTGTATCCCAGAAAAGTCCAGAATGCAATATCAAGGTACCTAGTCTGAGAAACAATGTCCTTCTTTCCTGGATGCACTTCTCACTAATCACTTCATTGCATTAATAAAATATTTGCAAATGGGGAATAACATAAGAAGTATGTCATGCTTATATTAGTTACATAATTGCACCACCTTTGTTGCAACCAATATAATTGCACCAGATTTTAACACCCCAGGAATGTGAACATTTATGTATTTTCCTTTCTGTCTTTCTCTTCTGACTTTCATAAATGTCCCACAGTAAATGAAATAGGAGGTAGCTTGTCAGCTACAGTCCTGTAATCTGTACTGTGGCTGTCACTGTTGTTATGTTAGTCTTAAGAACAGCAGGAGATACCTTTCTGTAATTTGTGAAATGTACCCAGTATGCTGAATGTAAGAAATTTAAATAGCTAAATTCCTCTTCAATAATCAAATTACTCAAAATGCATTGAATACATATTCAAGAAACAGTTTTATATATTGAAATATTTTATTAGTGGAAGTTTTAAAAATATAATTAATTTATTTAAAGCAAATACATTAGAAAACAAGGCACTCAGTATTGGAAGCATTTAGTTTAGTGCAGCTCTCTAGATGTAGTTTTTTCTAAGAAATTCACCATATTAAAATTTAATTTACACATTAATGTTTTGATTTTTTTTAAATAATGGTATGTAGATAAGGATGAAGAAAACTCTGCCCAGATTTGTTCAGCCTTTTTTCATAAAATAATATTGGAGATGTGTGATGAAATGGATTGACAGCTATAACTGAACACATAAATGAGAATAAAAGTACTGCATATAGAAGAAATATAACCTCTTTACCATTCTTAACACCTGCAGAAAGTAGATGGCATTACATTAAATCAGGAATACTGGGGTTTCAAAATGAGTTGCTTCTCTGCCTTCTTTGTCAGTATTAGTGGTAATATAGTTAGTCTAGAAGAAAATTTTTATCTCTTGCCAATAAAAATGTGAATTTAGAAATGTCAGGTTTACAAACAGATTTCAGTATGTCAATACAAAGCAATGAACGAACTAATCAACATTTAGCTAACCACAGATCTTATAAAAAATAAACAGCTGATGTTGCCGTGCCTAAAGCGTGGTCTCCACGCTCACCCAGGCTAGCTCAGGCACCGCTGGGTGAAAAGGTATGGACAGCTGTCTGTGCCAGCTAATCCGATCCTCTGGGGTCATGGCTCCCACGCGACCTCGGCGGCAAGCACAGGTGGTGCAGGGCAATGACGGCAGAGATAGAAAGGCAGACGCTGCTGAGCGAGTCACAGGAGTTTATTGGAGCCCCTGTGCGGGACCTCCTCACCTCCAGGTAACTGCCCAGGCAGAGCCCCCCAGGCTGCTTGCCAGCACCTTTTATTTGGGGGTGGAACCAGGAGAAGAGGCAGTGGGTGAGCAAATCAGGGATCACCAGGGAGGAGTCACCCTGGTGAATGATATTTTCATAAACCAAACATAAATGGTAAGGAGGAAACCCCTCTGGATCTGACCTATCACTCGACACCCTTGGAAGAACTTTCTAGCTCCAGGGGAAGGCCCTGAGATGACAGGCAGACCCCAGAGGAGGGGGGAGTGGAGGATTGACATATAACGGTTGGAAGGGAGAAAAACAGGGAAAGACCATTGGGGAAAACAAACAGGACAAATAGGACAAACCATAAATTGACAGCACATACAATAAAACCAAAAGCAAATCCCACACCACTACATTTCCCCCTTTTCTATTTTAAAATGCAGAAACTTGGGCTGGAGGTGGAAGGTGCTCTGGACCTGGACAGCTCTTGGCAAACACTCTTGCTGGGTAGGCCAGTCTTCATGGTCTTGCTCTTCAATGTCCAGGCCTTCCTCCAGCTCCCTGTCTTCTTCTGGCACACTAGGGATGGTGGCATGGTTCACTGAGGGAGAATGTTATAAATCATGTTATAAATCATCTTAAAGACACCACAAGAAATTAAAGCAACAACAAGAATAAATAAATTGAATAAACCAGCCTTTAAAATTTAACTGATCCAGCCTGATAGTCACCAGTCCTTAAAGAGTCTGCTCAGCCAGTCGTCTGTGTCTCTTTTGATCTTGCCAACCATGTCCTTCGTTGTCTGGATAGTTTTGTGTATGTTCTCCACTGGTCAGCAAGAGGAGGCTGGTGAGCAGAACCAATGGAGTAGATGGATCTTCCTCACGAACTGGCTTAAATTAACTGAAAAGGACTTTAAAAAGGACAAATTAGTTTGGGGTAGGGAACCTGGAATGAAAGGGAGGTTCGCCCCAGATGTTATCCTCCTTTTTTTTCCTTCTCCACGCAGCGACCAACACCTGCTAGATTTTTTCTTTTGTCCCTGAGACTTTTGGGACGTAGGGCCTCACCCATTTAGATGGCAACCACCTTAGGCCAGTGGGGGTGGACACACAAGTGTATCCACGTCCCCACGTGACCAGCTCATGAGGTCCCTCCATCCTTCCAGTCTCGCGGTCCTTGACCATGACCGGCGGTCTCTCATGGTTAGCTGTTGGTTTGCTCCAAAATGATGGATGATTGGTGGGTTCAAAACCTCATAGGAGCAGTTAAAAAAATTGTGAACAGGGCCCTGGCCAGTCGGATGGAAGGTGATTCTGCTTTTAAAACATGCTGTTGTTGTTCAAGGACCCGTTTGATCTCCTGGTGGGTCCTCTCAACCACGGCTTAGCCTGTCGGGGAATGGGGGATGCCTGTGTTTTGTTCCACTCCCCATTGCTGCAGGAAACTGTGGAATTCCTTGGACCGGTATGCAGGCCCATTACCAGTTTTCAGAGCTTTCAAAGCCTGGACCAGGTGTTTGATGGCATCCCAGGATTTCTCCCCTGTGTGGGCGGAAGCAAAGACTGCACCAGAAAAGGCGTCTACCTCTACCGCGATGTGCACATATATTTGCTTGCCAAACTGGGGGACATGTGTCAAGTTTACCTGCCACACTTCACAACTGGGAAGTCCCCTGGGGTTAACTCCCGCATTTAGAGTGGAGAGTGTGTGCTGCTGACAAGAGGGACATGTGGCCATGATTGCCTTAGCCTGTTTCCGGGTGATGTGAAACTGGCGAACTAGACCAGGTGCATTTTGATGGAAAAATTAGTGACTGATTTTTGCCTGCTCAAAGATGTTCAGCAAAGGAGTCACTGCTGCAAGGGCAGCAAGAGCAACAGCCCTTCTGTTTCCCTCAGCAATGAGCCCAGGCAAATCGGTGTGCAACCTCGTATGCATCATAAAGAAGTGTTGCTCTCGGTGGGAGACAAGCTTGACAAGTTTTGAGAGCAACTGAAAGAGTGCAGTGTAAGACACCTCCTGCAGGATGGCCTGCTCTGCCCTGGACACCACTCCCGCAACATATGCAGAGTCTGTAAGTAAATTGAATGGTTCGGAGAACCTTTCGAAAGCCCTGACAACTGCGGCCAACTCAGCAACCTGAGGTGATCCTTCTACCTCAGCAATATCTGCCTCTCACTGCTGAGTTTGAGGATCTCGCCAACTCAGAACTGACTTTTGAGATCTTCTGGATGCATCTGTAAAAACTATCAGAGCCTCCAGAGGTGTTTTGCTCCAAACACTCTTTAACACCAATGTAAATTGGATATCTGAATGGAAAATTTTGTGGGCAGGTCTATGAATTGAAATTTGACCAGTGAAGGAGTCCAAGGCAAACTGCAAATCTTCATTTTCTTGAAGCAGGTGTTTTAACATCGCTTTTGTAATTTGGCCCGATTTAAATCCAATTGGAATGTGAATGCATTCAAAGTCACATCTGGCCATTTCCCTGATTCGGATTCTTGCTTTCCTAATCAGTTCAGCCACCAATTTTTGTGGCCTTGTCATTCTTTTGGGCAGCTGGTGGCTGAGGATAACCCACTCTATGATTAAGAGAGGATCTCCCCTGCCATGGTCCTTTTTAGCCGTTGGGTCCCATTGAAAAATGACCCCATGAAGGTGTGGCAACTTCCCCATTATGATAAATTTGAAAGGCAGGTCTGGCTCATACTGGTGGGCCTGCCGCATAGACATGCTGTTTTGTACCTTTTCCAGGGCTTTCTCAGCCTCCAGGGTGAGGACCCTAGGATAACTCAGTTCCTCTCCCCCTTTCAATAATTCAAAGAGGGAGGCCAGGTCTTGGGTGGCCAGACCTAGCCAGGGTCTTACCCAATTCAATGCCCCACACTGTTGATGGACATCTGCGAGGGTCCTGACTTTTGTCCTGATGGCCAATTTATGCGGCAAAATGGTCTGCTTGCCAATTTTGAGTCCCAGGTATCGCCAAGGTGTCATCCTTTGAACTTTGGTCTCCTGCAGCTCGAACCCTGCAACAATCAATGCACTGATTGTCAAGTCAAGCGCATGGGTCAGCACATCATCATTGGGGGCACACACAAGGACATCATCCATGTTGTGATGGTTGATGGCCTTTTCCGTAGCTGTGCGGACCAGGGACAGCAAGGAAGCAATGTACCATTGGCAAATCACAGGGCTGTTCTTCATGCCTTGTGGAAGTACGCGCCAATGGCAGCGTTTCTTCAGGGCGTCTCAGTTGATGGTAGTGTCCTAGGGTAACTTTATGATGCTTGTATCCCCAATCGTCTGTTCTGTTTGTGCTGTATATTGAGTCCTGTGCCTTTAAGACTGGTTCTAAGAGCAAGGAGAAGCGCGGAGTTTGTTCTGAGAAAACTGCCTGACTCCTCCACATTCTTCTGCGGACAGGGTGTTTGGTGGAGGCTTGGAGAGACTGCAGGACAGAGATCTTTTTTTTGCTTTTAGTTAGTTTCAGCTAGCTAGGGCAGAGAAGTTCCCTGGACTGTTTTTTTTTCCTTTTTCTTGGAACTGTTTAGACCTGCTCTGGACTGAAAACCCAGGGGAGCACTGGGGGCAGCACCTGCAGCCCACCGGGGCCTGGACCTCGGCATTTTCCAGCAGCGCCGGAGGGACTGGGACTGAGAAGAGACACTGAGAGAGAGAGCCGAGCTACACCCACGGCAAGAACTTTCTCAATTTGCCATCTCACTTCAGAAGGAGAGGTTTTATTGTTTCATATTATTCATTCTTTATACTTGTATACACTTCATTTGTTTAGTAAAATAGTTTTTTCCACTTTTCTCCAAAGGGTTTTTTTTTTTTACCGGACCGGTTAGAGAGAGGGGCCACTTGGGTTTGCTTCCTTAGAGGGATCCTATGCAGGGGTTTTCTCCCAAATTTGTCCCAAACCAGGACAGGTAGGAACCGAGAATGCAAACCATGGGGCATTGTCAGGGTGCAGGGGAATTTGGAAAAAACAGTCTTTGATGTCAATGACTGCTAATTTCCAATTTCAGGGGAGCATGGTCGGGGAAGGCATCCCTGGCTGGAGAGTTCCCATATCTTCAATGACGTTGTTAATTTGCCTGAGGTAATGGAGGAGCCGCCATTTGTTTTTGTCAGCCTTTTGGATGACAAAATCAGGAGAATTCCACAGTGATGAGGTCTCCTCGATGTTGCCTTTCTTCAGCTTCTCTTCCATGGTCTTATGAAGCACTTTTAATTTTTGTTTATGAAACGGCCACTGCTCTACCCATACTGGTGTGTCCGTTTTCCAATTCAGCTTTTGGGTAGAGTGTTTCTCAGCAGCAGCCACCCAAAAATTCTGTGAAGGGTCTGGGATGTCAACTGTGACTCCCCACTGGGCCATGAGATCTCCCCCAACCAAGGGTTCCTTGTAGCCTATAACAAAAGGGCAGAGACTGGCCAATTGCTCTTTCGGCCCCCTAATTTGCACCACACTCTTCGATTGTTTTTCCAGTTGGATGCCCCCTACACCTTGCACGTGTCTGGCCACATTTTTCAAGGTCCAATGTGACAGCCAATACTGTGTGGGTACTATGGTCACATCCGCCCCCGTTTCTAGGGGGCCTGTGATGCTCAGGGCCTCCACACCCACACTGAATTCACAGTCTGCCTTAGGTTTATGTTCCATGATTTTCTGGACAGGACAGGCTGATGAGACTTTCTCAGGAGAAGGATCCCAGACAGGGATGGCCTGTGCCACAATCTGTCCCTTAGATAGGGACGTTGGTGGGTGGGTGGGGTGCAGCCAGAGGATGAAGTCTCTGGGATCGGTTGTAAGGGTTCCCGGTAGGACTTCCACCTCACATGGAGTGTACTTACAGTCCCACATGATGAACTTTCCTTCAATCCGTGGCCAGGTTCCAGGCTTGCTGGGGTCAACAGCAACAAAGTGCCAATTATCGTCATTTAGGAGCAAAGACTCCGTGAGCCACAACCTAATAAGGTTTATAAGACGAATCTGCTGTTAGAATGGGTTTGGCAAGGTCATGGTCCTTCTCAGGTGTCAAGTCTGGTAGAGATTCTGTCTCGCCCAATTTAGTGGGATGAGGCAGCGTTGTCTTATGGTTTACATTCTCTTTTCCTCTCCTTTCCCTCCCGGCCTGGTCCACCCTATTTGTGTCTTGGTGCAGGGTGAACCCATGCTCCCCATTCCGTTTCTTTGAAACTGAGGTTTTCCCCCATTTGCTTTCCCTCTTTTTTGTTTTTAAATATTTCAAATTCTTTTTTGAGCGGGCATTGAGAGACCCAGTGTCCTGTCTCTCCACAGAGATGACATGGGCAGTTCTGGCTCTGATTGAAGAATTTCTTCTTCAGTAGAGATATTCTGCTTGCTGGTGTAGCAGACCATCCACTGGTTTCTGTTGCAGCAGCCCTCATGGTGTTAGGAGGACGGGCTCATTGTCCAGTCGGGGGGCCCATGAACGGAACCTTTATCTGGCAGACCTGCAGCATTTCTCTAAGAGAGGGTGGAGGGTCTAGGGGAAGAATTAAAATCACAGCACGGCATAAATCATTCACATTGGCAAAAGCAATTTCCTCTAGAATTCTGTCCCACGCCTGCTCCTTTCTCACTTGTAATTCAATTGCTCTGGTCAGCCTTTCTACATAATCCACATGGGGCCTTGCCTGATCTTAGAATAGGGTGGAAGGGGAACATGAGGCCGCATACTTAAAAATGCTTTGGTTGCTGAATCTGCTACTATCTGCAGAGCTGGAATGGGGATGTTTACCGCCTGGTCAGCTGGGGAAGCCCACTGCCCCTCACAGCATAGATGGTCAATGGTGAGGGTGTTGCCCTGCTCATCAATGGCTGTTTCTTGATTTGCAAGTAAATCGGGGAGGGTGTCCCTGAGCAGCTTTCTCCATGCTGCGTCCCACAATTTGTATTCCATAGAATTTCTGAGAGGCAGGAGAAAAGCTGCTTGATGTCCACAGGGACAACTACAACCCCGGCAAGATTGGCTTTTAAAAGGCCCCTGAAATAGGGACTCTTCCTGCCGTAATCTTTACGTACCTTGCATAAATCACGAATGGTGGTTTGGGGGAAAGACTGCCAGTTGGCATGGGTGACATTCTCCCCTCGCGAACGTTTAAAAGCAATGGGGGCAAGGGATGGGATTGAGGGAGGCTGTGGCTGTTCCAGCTGTCCTGGCTCTGGCTCTTCTTCTGGGTTCCCACCATGGGAACCGGAAGGGGGGGGGCGTGAGAACCAGAACTGCAAGACTGCTGGCTTCCACCTGGGGGGGTGGTTTGGGAGCTGGATGATATCACTGAGGGGTGTGTCCATGGGCAGGGTGGATGGGAAGAGTTTGAGAAGGCGGAGGAAGGTGGGTGACATCATGGGAGAGGGGCGGGGTTGGGGACAGAAAGGCATTGGGGGGAGCAGAGGGAGTGGGGGGAGAGAAGGGATTTTGGGGAGAATAAAGGGAGGACCTTGAAGATGGCCGTGCCATACAGTTGCTGCCATGTTGTGTCCTGCGGAGAGGGGCACCATCCTGTAACTCATTCTCCATAGAATTAAAATTAACTTTGAGGTTTTGACCCGGGGAAAACAGGGAAGGGGAAAGTTCCCAGACAGCCTGGCCGAGAAATCCCAAGCAGTTCAGCCGAGACTGCTTGGGTGGGGTGTTTTGGGCACCTGCAAGAAGCCTGAGCTGGCAGACGGTTTTTCTGCTGCTCCCTTTAGAATGCCTTTTTCTGGGGAAGAGGGTTTGGGAACAGGGTAAGGGGAAACTGGGGATGGTTGCCTGCAACTCGGCGATTTCTCCATTCCCTTTCCTGCTAGAATGGCAGATTTAATCTGCAAAACCCAGTGTGTCATTTTAGCTGATTTTTCGTCTCCTGGATAGGCCAGTTGTAAAATTTTCTTTGCTGCTGTATTCTAAAACTGAACACAGCACACTGTTTCAGAAGACGCCTTCGGGAAATGGATAAAAAGCCAGCAGACAAACCTTTTTAACTTGCCCTTTGGCAACTTGGGCAACATTAAGAACTTCAACTAAACTGTAAAAAACTCCTTTCTGGGCCGTGGAGAGCCAAGCACCCATTTTGGCTCTGATGGTAATTCACAACCCTCACCGAAAACACTGAGAAAAAACCCCTTAAAATTAAACAAACCTGCCAAACACACTTTAAAATCCAGGAGAGGGGTCCTGCGCCGCTTGGTCCCGGGGCACTGCAAAACTGAAACCAGCTGGTAACTAAACCGGCCCCGCTCTGTGCCAAATGCTGGGGGATACCAGCTGCATGAATTGTGCCACGCAAACAAAAAAAGATGAAAAAACAATGAAAAAACCCTAAAACACACCAGAGGAAATCTGATCTGGAGAAAGGGCCAACACGCACCAACCCAGGGCTGCGCAGCCTTGGTGCATCAGTGCCGCACCGGGATGAAGCCTGAGGCTTCTTTCCAATTTCCTTTGTTCCTTTGAGTGCCTGCCTCCTAAAAGGGGCAGAGGTGACTCATCACTCCTCTGGCATGGGTAAAAATCTCGGCTTCAGTGAATCTCCGCCTGAGGGGGATGTCTCCGGGTGCAGAAGACGTTATCCTCCTCGTCCCCAGGAGCGCACTCCGAAAACTTGGAGCTGCTACGACCCAGGTAGAGTGACAACCAGGGACTTATAAATGGGTCCGAGTCCAACAATCCTCTCTGTGGGGTCCACTGATGTCAGGGGGCACCACGCTGGGCAACAGAATTGCTGTTGCGGTGCCTTTTGTGTGGTCTCCACACGTGCTCAGGCTAGGTCAGGCACCGCGGGGTGAAAAGGTATGGACAGCTGTCTGTGCCAGCTAATCCAGTCCTCTGGGGTCATGGCTCCCACGTGACCTCGGCGGCAAGCACAGGTGGTGCAGGGAAATGACGGCAGAGACAGAAAGGCAGACGCTGCTGAGCGAGTCACAGGAGTTTATTGGAGCCCCTGTGCGGGACCTCCTGACCTCCAGGTAACTGCCCAGGCAGAGCCCCCCAGGCTGCTTGCCAGCACCTTTTATTTGGGGGTGGAACCAGGAGAAGAGGCAGGGGGTGAGCAAATCAGGGATCACCACGTGTGGTATTTCTTTTAAGAGACCCAGATGACTGCTGATGGCAAAAGGAAAGAGCCTGCTCTCTCACGGGTGGGATATCATGGCTTTAATCTGGAGTCCTGCTCCTGCCGGCTGGACTTCTTTCCCCGTCCATGCTGGTGCCAGAGAGACCCCGGCCCCCCCCTGTCCCGAGGCTTTTTCCCCGGGGGGACGAGCCGAGAGGCAGGAACAAGCCACTATCCAATCTGAGATAAGGTGGGAGTGGAACAGAGTTGGGTTGCATTCTAGCGTGGGGGATGGGCGCAGCTGAGCTGGGACAAACCACGTGATACAGCTTCCAAGCAGGACAGGGGATACAACAGAAAAACATTACAAACCCCAATATAAAAATGAAACTCAATATAAACCAAATTAATGCCCTACAACAACCAGGGAAGGATCACACTGATGAATGATTTTTTCATATAGTAAACATAAATGATAAGGAGGGACCCCCTCTGGATCTGACCTGTCACTTGACACCCTTGGAAGAACTTCCTAGCTCCAGGGGAAGGCCCCGAGATGACAGGCAGACCCCAGAGGAGGGGGGAGTGGGGGATTGACATACAAGGTTGGAGGGGTGAAAAACAGGGAAAGACCATTGGGGGGAGCAAACAGGGGTACATGGGAGGAACCATAAATTGACAGCACATACAATAAAACCAAAAACAAATCCCACACCACTACAAGCTGATAAAAAAGCAAGGAAAGAGTGACATGATTGACACTAACAAAAATTCATAAAGAGTTAATACTTCCTCACTGCTGGGTACATCATGATATTTTAAATCTTTATTGTATAATATTCGATAAACTGATGTCACAAAAGAAAAGCATATAAATTATTCAAATTTGTTTTAAAAATATTTTTTCATAGGTTTCATACAGAATTTTTTCTGAATACTCTGAACATTTTTGTAATACCTTAACTTGCATAATTGGTATATGTCTCACACAGTGATATTCTTTTTTTCAGCTAAACTTAAACATCAGCAATGAACTCAACAACACCAAGTACTCCTGTTGCACTTGCCTGTTGCAATACATTTTTGAGACACTTACTAGAATTTTTAAGGAGTCCACAGCTAGATTTCAATAAGGTTGATCCTGTAATGATCTAATAGCTGATATTAAAGCTTTCAATCCATTATGAACTTTCTAGCTAACATTGTAAGCTTTCAGTTGCTGGGATTTATACAAATATTAGGAAGTGTGTACAAGAAAATATAAATGGGAGTTCATGGTTAGAAACAAAGTGCTAAGTGCTCAGCCTTAACTCTGTGAAGACATGATTTTTCATTCTGCTAATCTTGAAAAAGTTGTAAATCTAGTCCTATCCTGATACATATTAGGCAAGATATTCAACGTGTGTACTGCATTTCATTTATAAGTGGTTGAGGATGACACCTTCTTTACAAACAGTCCAATAATCTATTTTCCTTCATCTCTATTTCCATTTGAATACTCAGAATTTGTTACTGAAAAACTCCTGAATAGATGGGCAGTCTGAAGTCAATATGGCTACTCACTTACTGATATTTTTCCAGACTAGAGTTTAATCAAATACATTCTAAAAAAGTCCCTGGTTTTTAGGTGTTTGGCTCAGATGAGTGCCTGAGACTATGTGCTTGTCCTATCAAAAATATATACACTTCAGAGGACAGAATAAAGATGTCTAGGGAGAACTGAAATCAAAATTGCTGCTGAAAATTGGGTTGTGTGGGTATGTCAGGATTTAAGATGACACTAAGAGTTTATTTAATTTAATCATAGATGCATTCATAGAAATGCTAACAGGGCTCTGCAACTCAGATCCACACTGTCACTCCTTCAAGGAAGCCTGCCTTGACTGTTTTGGCTGCAGCTGATAGGTCTAATGCAACTCACAGGACACTCGGGCTCAAGTGAATGTTAGCAGTATCAATAGGAGACAGCTGTGAGAGCGGCTAGCAGCAAACTTCTCTTTGGAAAGACAAGTAACAAGGAACCTCAATTACACTTACCAAGTATTTGATAATCCCTGTCTCATGTAAGATTCCTCTGCATTGCTGGGGTATTTCTGAACAGAAAAGGAAAAAAAAGCAAACTTGACTATAATGATTTTTCATCCTTTTAATACCAGGACTTGGTATTTGCGCTGCTATGAAACAACTTTGCTCCGAGTAATTTCTGATGACTTCCCTGCGTAGCACTAGGTGTATTTTAACATGCTAGAAATTAGATTCTGATCCTCCTTGATTTCCACTGACCACAGGTATTCTGAATACTCATATTCTTTTGGACTCTTTGAAGATGGCTAAGGATGCCTGGGCAATTTTTTGACTTGTTTTCACTTGTTTTTCCCTCAGCAGTGCCAATTTGCCTTGATTGTCCTAACTAAATGGTTTTTTTTTCCACCCATATTTATTCTTAGAAATTTCAGAACACCTTATGTTCTGCATTAGTGCCTCTGTTTTTCAATAGCCTTTAAGAGATCTACTTAACTTTTTCTAATTTCAGTATTATGTGGTATATTATGTCTGCTGTCACTAGCATTCCTTTGTCTTATCTATTCTCTAGACTTGAATCAGGATGATGAAGGCTGAACTATTCTGAAGGGGATTATATGACAATAAATGCTCCTTAACTGTATTTTTATTTACCTGCACAGTATAAATATATCCTCTTGTTGCAACCACAGAGGCTGTGTCATTGTTTCCAGTGCCTTGCTAAGATTCAGACCTCCTTATTTTTCTGAAGTGTTGGTTTTCTAATAGACTGCAGTTTTTCGGAATGTGATAAACATAACTTCCATGTTGTAGCATCTTATTCTCATAAAACAGATAGCTACTATTTTATTGTTATACAACCAATATTTACCAATGATAATTATAACAATTTAAAATGGCGGTACTCCCCCATTACTGTGAGATTGTGACTTATTAACTTAGGTGGTGGTTTTGTTTGCAATGAGACCTATATACCAGATACACAGGAATGGGAATGTCTCTCAGGAACATTTTCATGTCAATTAAATTGTTCCTACTCAGTACACATTTCTCTGCCTCCTTCACATGATGAGAAAAGCTAGCCAAGGCATGAAAAGGAAGAGATCAGAGAGAAAGGTCCTCGTCTTCAGGATGTCTCAAAAGTAAAAGGATATTCAGAATTTTAACCTGAAATTAATCCACATTTGTGATGGTGTGGGATTTGTTTTGGTTTTATTGTATGTGCTGTCAATTTATGGTTCCTCCTATGTACCCCTGTTTGTTCCCCCCAATGGTCTTTCCCTGTTTTTCTCCCCTCCAACCGTTATATGTCAATCCTCCACTCCCCCCTCCTCTGGGGTCTGCCTGTCATCTCAGGGCCTTCCCCTGGAGCTAGGAAGTTCTTCCAAGGGTGTCGAGTGACAGGTCAGATCCAGAGGGGTTTCCTCCTTACCATTTATGTTTGGTTTATGAAAATATCATTCCCCAGTGTGACCCCTCCCTGGTGATCCCTGATTTGCTCACCCACTGCCTCTTCTCCTGGTTCCACCCCCAAATAAAAGGTGCTGGCAAGCAGCCTGGGGGGCTCTGCCTGGGCAGTTACCTGGAGGTCAGGAGGTCCCGCACAGGGGCTCCAATAAACTCCTGTGACTCGCTCAGCAGCGTCTGCCTTTCTGTCTCTGCCGTCATTGCCCTGCACCACCTGTGCTTGCCGCCGAGGTCGCATGGGAGCCACAACCCCACAGGATCGGATTAGCTGGCACAGACAGCTGTCCATACCTTTTCATGCTGCAGTGTCTGAGGTAGCCCGGGCGAGTGTGCAGACCATGCTTAGACACCGCAACAGCAATTCTGTTGCCCAACGTGGGGACCCCCTCGGCAATGAGGCAGACCTCACGGCATGGACTGAGGTTCCGAAGAGCCTGAAA
>NC_053488.1:62445062-62516101 GCF_015227805.2 Hirundo rustica | reverse complement strand
TCCCTCCCTCCCTCCCTCCCTCCCTCCCTCCCTCCCTCCTCCTTTTCTGTTACCCCTAAAGCTGTCTGACCGTTGGCGTCCTGGAAAGGGTTTTGTGAGAGGAAACAACAAGCCGAAAAGTTAAGTGTATTCCAAGGTAGGAGAGCTGCTGGACATGGACCTTCCCCCTGAGATTTGAGACTGGAGAAGTCACCGTGACCTCCTTCTGTGTTTACTGAAATTGTCACATGGGTCTTTGACTATGTCTTGAAGTGGAGGTTTCCAAATTTCCACTGATCTTAGGTCCTGATCGAGCTACTGCTTCTGTTTGCAGGTGTTAAATATTCATGGCTTTGGTCTTAGCTAGAGGCAACTTGAGTTACTGAAGGCTGAAAGCAGATGGTATTGCAAGTTTGGCAGCTAAAAAGAGAGGCACGTAAAATGAGTGAATGAATTTCAAACAAGAGTCATGACTCACCACTTGCTATTCCTGTCAGTGATGAATAAAACAGTGCCCTTGAGCTTGAGTTGCTTTTAAATTATTTTAAAACACCATAGCCTTTTGGCAGCATTTATTTCCCCTTTTCTTAAAAAAAATGGTTGTGCAGTATTGAAAACACTGGCAAGTGTGACTGGTCTTCTTAATTTCTATTAAGATTTAATAGATGTATTGAAAGAAAAAAATAGAATATTGTGCCAAAATTATTTTCTCGACAAAAATTCTTGACCTGAACATTAATGTTGTCTTGCTTAAAGTTGTGTCAAGTGTGAGAAGGTAAACATTTTATGTAATAGTAACTTATACCCCACAGTAATTAATTTCAGTTGCTTATATTCATGATCCCATTGCAATAATGGAATTACACTAAAAATGTGTTTGGAAGACCACACGACTGATAGTGCTTTTGTGACAAGGTCAGAGCTTCTAATTATTATTTAAAAAAAAAAAAAAAAAAACACACAACTTTTTTGTTTCAGCTGAGGCACACAACTGTAAAAACCCTTTTCTATTTTCATATACATGACCTCAAAGTAGTATTAGTTACTCTAATTGTGTTGCTGATTTTTTTCAGGATTACTGACAAGGCTCTAAATAGCTCAAATTTACTTAAAAACCCCACACTTTTCCTATTTTCCCCTTTATCTGTTTCTCAGGAAGACTACTAATGCAAACATTAAATGAAGTTTCAGATTTCTTATGGGATTACAACAGATGATAAAATCAAATATCAAGACCGAAGATTTTAAGCACTAATTCATTGGAGAACACTTGATTGACATTTAATTCAATATTTAGGTAATTAGAATATTGTGGTTTTCTTCTAAGCAAGATCAGTTAACTGTCATAATTAGTTAAAAAGGATTTTCTTCAGTTTTGGAATTCCTAAAAGAAAGATTGTGAGACTGACAGTCAAATTTTAATTTTTCCTTTTCCTAACCCCCAATATCACATACAAGGGATGATGGTGCTCTGACACATCAGGGTTTACCATGCTCCTGTATTCACAGTGACTGTGGTGGGGAACTGGAAGAATGGCAGAACATGGTACAAGCTGGGATATTAGGTAAGAAGGATGTGACATCTTTTCTCTTAGCAGACTAGTTACAAAGGCCTAGTATAGTCTTGTTATAGATGGGCAGTGCAACGGTTGACTCTTTCAATTAAGGGACGAATATTAAGAGAAGTTTTATTGCTGTATAGTTATGTTATTGTGATTTGTTCTCCACACAGTCCTCTTTCCCTTCCCCCTTGCTTTGTCGTCACTGGACAGCCTTGGTAGTCGGGGCATTTGGGAGGAGGGAAGACTTGTTACTAGGAGGCGGGGCATGGCAACACCTGACCTCCAACCAAATTGCAAGAAAGCAGTCTCCACCAATGGATGGTGAGGAAGAGTTGATTGGCAGAATTTGGGTGGGGTCAGGGTTACCTGATGCTGCACCAGGGGTACAAAAGGCAGAGCAGCCATTTTGTGAGCACATGGTACTTTGGTTCCATGCTCCCAGCGCTGCTCTTTCTCCTTATTCAGTAATTTGTTGTATTTGCTAATATCTAATAAACCTTCTAAAATTTTAAAGTCAGTGGTTCATTTTTCACAGTCTGAACTCTTGTTTCAATTGATGTGGGTGTTTTTTTTAGTTTTTGTTTTGTTTTGTTTTGTTTTCAGCTCAGTAGATTTCCTCCTTTAAATGTAAGTTCTGTCTCTTTGATAATCAAATGCAAGCTGTATTTCTAAGAGTTTATCAGATGTCTCAACTTTGGCGCGTAGAATATTTTTTACTTCAAAATCAGGGATTCTCTGTGAAACACTCTTAGATTTTTATTATTTTGAGCCTGATTGCCAGATGACATGTCTTGGTGCTCATAGTTATTCTGCTGACTGCTTCTGTGATCCTAGGAGGTTGAGTGGTTTGTGCATAAATTTTTGTTTAGCTTTGTTCTGCTATAAGTAGAAAGAATCTCAAGCTTTAGATGCTTTTCATTATACCTTTCTTTCTTTTATATGTGTATGTATGTATGTATGTATGTATGTATGTATATATAATTTTTTTTTTTTTTCCCCTAGTAAATGACCAGGCAATTTGGCCCAGCAAAGCAAATAGTGAAGGAAGCTGATGACTCACAGATATTTTTCTGAGGAATTCAAGTGTCAAGGTTATGTAACTGGAAATAAATATGACACAGGAAGTAACCTTTCCTCTGACAAATTATTCTTCCGCTATAGTTATGACTTAGAAACATTAAATATTTATTTCATCATTGTAGGAAATGTATTTTAAATTTAAAACCAAGAATTTCTAGTTCATTTGTGATTTTATCATCCTATGTATTCTTTTTTAATCAAGGTTCTTCCAATCTAATCACCTTGTTTTTAAAAATTTTGTTGGTAATTTTCCTTGAGCATTGCTAATTCAGTATTGCCCCTGAGATCCTCAAAAGGTTGGGTTAATAGACAAATGAAGACCTCAGCTGTCTGCTTTAGTCTTATGGATGAACAATGCTTTTTGATAGTTCAAATTCCTGGGGGAAATTGAACGGGTTGGAAAAAAAAAAATTATCCTGGGAAATTCCACAAATGTTTCTCATTCCTGATCTAAAGGGAGATTAAATATGTGAAGGCATGGACATCTAAGCTGTTATACTGGCAGTCACTGTGACATCTAAGTATGATACAAATATTGAATTGATATGAATTTCATTTGGTTTCAATAAAAGAAATTATTCCCCTTCTGTGCCTTTATATTTCTGATATAGTCCCATGATCCATCTATTATAATAATATGCAGACACTATAGTGTCAGTGCACTGTATAGGCAATAGGAGTCTTCAGTAAAATCTGATTTTTTTTTTTTTTTCCCGGTGCTCACTAATGCACAGAGCAAAAATAGTACATATATAAGGGAAGACTGTGAAAACTGTATTTATTTTATTTCCTGGAAGAACTCATCTGGATCTTGCTAGGAATTCTTGTGTCTCACTTAAGAGGTCTTTAATCTGCCTGTACAAAATGTAATTGAAGTGCATAGAGTACACTGAAATAACAAATTTGATCCTGAGACATTAGGGTGTCTTAGTATAAGCTGACTCACCAAAGGAAAAAAAATAGTACTTCATTTCTCTTGACTGATGCTTTAAAATTGTTGGCAAGTTTTGAAATTTTGAATAGTTGGAACATTTGACCATTAAAAACATAGAGCAGAAATTACTGATCAGTTCTGCTTATATGGTTATTGACAATCCAGCCTTTGCTTTCTTCCTCTGCTAGACTAGGGGGAAATCTGGGCTGAAAATGTCTTGATTTTGTTGGAGTAATCATCTATACTTTGAATGATCATCCATATTTCATACCATGTATAGAAATGTGAAAGGATCATGAAAACTTTTTACAAAGTCATTAGTGATTTTAGGTTTTGCAGCTTTTTATTTTTCTCTTTCTGCAACTTATGCCACTTTATCTTTACATGATACTGTATTTTGTGGTAACAGTGTAAATATAGTGGCACTTGAACATTTTTTATTAATTTAAATTGCAAATGATGGGGCTTTAAAAAAAAAAACAAAACCAAAAACCAAAACCCAAGACCAAAACCCAAGACCAACCAAAAAACAACAACAAAAAACAAAACAGAACCAAACAAAAAACAACCTCGCCCCCAAAAAACAACCCCCCAAAACCCCAAACAAACAAACAAACAAACAAGAAACCCCCCCCCAAACCAAACCCTCCCCCCCCCCCCCAAACCCCACCAAAATAATATTGTGGAATTATAACTTTTACCCATCTTACATATAAGGAAGTTTTATTACTAAATATACCCTAACAGTGTGTTATTTCCACTTGAAGATCATGCTTAACAAGTCTCAATTTGCTCAGTGGAATAGATACCTTGAAAAACGAAGTCTTAAAATATTCAGTATGTTTCAGACCTGTCTAGGGAAAAAAAAAAAATTATGTCTGTCAGATAGCCACAATTTTTGCACTGACCATGAATTTTTCATCACTTTACGGTGGAACACCAGAACTTCCTCAAGAGCTATCAAAGGCAATTGGGGAAGAACAGCTTGTGGTCTGCATGCATATTGTGCATATACAACAGAATAGTGCACAGCACTTTGATGGATTTTGGTCTGTCTGCGGCATCTCCGTTGGGATTACAAAGCTGATGATACAAGGTAAATAAAAAGATTATCTGAGGTACACTTTAGGAATATGACACTGATAGATAATTTTGTGCATTACTTATTTGCTTTCAGGAAGTTGCCAGAGAGCATCTCAAACTGCTATCTGTGTAACAGCATGATAAATATATATATAGATTGTAAATACCTCCATTATAACAAATATAATGAATATAAAATAGAAATGCTCGAAGAAGGTCTGTATCGTTTCTTTAGGTTAGAAATTACATGCTCCATTTGTACTTCTGCAGAAACAATTTAAAATAAGTGTCTGTGTGAGGCCTTTCATTTTCAGAACTGAAGGAATGCACCTGAAATACTCACTGACAGACTAGTTTTCTATTAATTTGTTAACTGTCTGTTTCCCTGTATTTGCAGTTGTGTAGAATGATATTTGGATGCATATTCTATATAAACAGAGAAATCAAGCCTCACATGATGAGGAAAAACATGTAAGATTACAACATACTGTTACACCCAAACAAAAAGCTGTGATGCCTTTATCTTATTCTTTTAAAGAAAACTACAAAACTGCATAAGCTCTTCCCTAATGACGGGTTTTAATTTATAATCTTAAATTCCATTCACAGTTCAACACATAATCTTTATTTAAAACTTTATTTCATCATCTTCTGTTATGATATTGAGTGATAACTTTACTTTGGACTCAATCTTAAACATAAACGTATCTATATTTTGCCTTTAGTTTTGTTTATCATCAGCATCTATTACTATCAATACTCTTTTTCCACTAGAACTCAGTATTTTACATATTCCTGCTTCCATCTTGTACTAAAATATTATTAGGATATAGGTAAATCTTTTAAAAACATATTAATACTGTCAGAGTGGATCTAGATAGAACATGGTAGTATTTATCTTGCTCACTATTTGCAGAATAAATTATATATTCATAGGAGTAAAGTGTTTGTCAGTGGATATGTTTGAGGAAGACTGACTTAAAGAACTTATATCTGGTTCTGGAGCTGTATTATTTTTATTATGCAAATGGAATATTGCCAAAGCAGATTAATCTGCTTTGGGGGGAAAAATAAATCCTGACTTTTTTGTAATAAAATAATATAATGTTAATATCAACATTGTGTAAACCTTCTGTTATTGCTGAGCCAGTTGCAGAATCAGAGGGTACTCAGACACATCTGCATCTCATAGAAATTGCTGCCACATCACACCTATATATCTATATAAAAGGTAGAAAATATTAATGCCAACAGAAACATATAAATAAAACAATAAGCCAATTTTGCTTTTGATAGATCAGACAAGTCACCATTGTTCAAAAATGTGTTCACATAATTCTGAAAGGAAAAGGTTGTAGGGGTAGAAATATTTCAATCTCTCCTTAAAAAACCCCACCAAAATCTAAGAACTTTCAAGACATAACTGTGTATTTATCTTATTTATCAGAGAAAACAGTAAAAATAGGTAATGGAATTTGTTCACAGTTTGATGAAACAAAAAAAAAACCAGAACAAAAACCAAACCAAACCAAAACCAAACCAAAACCAAACAAAACAAAAAACCCACAAAACACAACCAAAACAAAAACAACAACAAAAAATTCCCAGTGTGAAATAACAACAACAACAAAACAACACATTCTCCTGAGGCCTTCAGGAACTTTCAGTTGTCTTAAATCTAGAAAATGTTTCACATTGTGAGAAGAGGGAAATTTAAAAAAAAAAATAAAAAATTGTTCTCTTTGATAGATTTTTGGAAAGAAGAGGGGGAAATAGGTGCAAAAATCAATGCAAGAAGAGAAGGCTAGTTTAAATCAAATTTCCCTGTTGACACTTAAATTATTTTCAAAACTGAGAGTCATATGAAGCAGACTTTTGCATGTGTTACAGGACAAAATGTATCAATGTGTACAACTCATTCAAAACTTACTGTTCAGTGGGAAAAAACCCATATCTACCTCAAGAGGGCAATTTTATTTCAATACTGGGAAAAACATCTTTCTGATGTAGCATTCAAAATTTAAGCTAATAGCAAGAGCAAGTTATTCTCTCACTTATTCTATTGATATAATCTCAGCCCCAAGCCTTAGTCAATGGTTGCTTCCAAATATTTCATGATGAGGCAGAAACATCTGCTCTGTGATTTAGTTTAGTCTTATGTTGATTCATATTTTAAGATTTTCTTCCATGACAGTCTGTGACAAAAAGTTCTCCAGTTCAGTTTCAGGCTGAAAAGTACTCATTTCAGCATGGTTCAAATTGCTAGCACCCCTCCAAGGTTTAGCTTTGAGCTGCTGTCAGATAAACTTTAGTGGAAGAGCATAGCATGGATTAGCATTTGTAACAAAGAGAAGAAAATGAAGGAATCCCAAAGTGCCAAGTGTGATTCCTTGTTTTAAAGTCTTCATGCTGGTTCCAGCCCTACTTTATTTAGATTACTGCCAAGTAATTGGGTGTGCTCTAAAAGCATACTTGTGGATAAAGCTACTTCATTTGTGAGCATTCATAGGTAGGGTGTAGGGATCATACGTGCCAGACTTAAAATGAAGGATTCTAACCCTCAGGTACTCAGTATAGATACCAAATATTTACTTGTCTCTTAGGACTATAAATAGCAGAGTCAAAAACTCTATTCTTAAGAGCTGTACTGCCACATTTTGAACACTCTACCTTCAATTTTGGTGTTTGCCTGTAATTGCAAATTTAATGGAATCCAGTATTCTGAGTAGATTTTTACAAAACCCAAAAAAGATAACAACTAACCAAAAAAACCTTGAAACCTCTCAAAACCAAATACAACAAAGAAACAAATGCAAATTAGGAACATGGAAATGAGACTTCGGAAAGGAAACAACTCCAAGATGGAGGCACTGCAACTTTTGCATGCAGATGTTTATTATATGCAAAGGCTGAAGCTTGAAGATGGGATTTGAAAAATTCTACACATTTGAAAGAATGAAAATAACTGGAGGAACAAAAGCTCTGAGGGAGTTGTAAACTGAAATAGTATGTTTATTTTTGCATCCTATTTTCAGGAGATTAAGATCTGTTCCTTACAGAGATTCAGAGATTAGATCTGCTGGAATTGTATACGTTTACCATATGAATTAATACCTAGAAATTATACCTCTAAATTCACCTGTGAAAGTCTTTGGATATTACAAAGGCAAACACTTGAATTTAGAATCTCATTTTAAATATTAAAAGTTGAAGAAGTCACACTGAATGTTTGCCTAAATGGAGGTGTATAGGGGAGGAGCAGGAACTTCCAAATATTAAAGCTGTGAATGAAGCCACAAATGGTAATATAAAACATTTAAAAGAATGATGATTAAACAACCACTATTGGCAGTGTTATATAAAAGTACTGAATGTAGTGGCTCAGATTACTATGAAGACCAACTGCCATTTAAGACATGCACACTCCTAAAATCTGTCAAAGAAAGCAGAATGTGCTTTTGGAATTAGTGATGAGAGCTGACAGGACTGGTGAAACCCTTAATCATTTCCTTACATAACCCAGCAGGATTATCACATGTGCAGACCATTACATTCCCTTGAATATGGGGTCATGGCAAGGTTTAAACTGAAATGTGATTACCTAAATGTACGAGATGTACTGTAAATCCCAGCTTAAGCAGTCCCCTTGGTACAATATTGCTAGTGAAAGCTTTTGAATAGCTAGCTTGAATTACTTTATCTGATAATCAGAACAGAAACTAGGAATTACTGTGTACTTGCTTGGTGGCTGCACGATTTTGCTCTCACAAGAGCTATTGGCTAGTTATCAGAGAATATGTGTTTTTTAAATGCATTTAAGCTATATTTTTTAGCAGTCAAAAAAGAGACGGTATTCTGAAGATTACTTGAAAAGTGTGGCAGAGAAGTAGCCTTTCACACCACACCACAGAATACCATTTTGCTGCTTTTTTTCTTAAAAAAGGAAGAAAGAGAGTGATTCAAAAATCTGTGAAGACTGTGGGGATATCTAATGAAGAACTTCTGGCAAACCCTACTTCAGCTAAGGCCTGAGGTGTTCAAAGATGAAGGGTGATAATAAAGATGTGTGGAAGAGATGGCAGTGGGACTACCAGAGCAGACCTTGGACATTTTGTTTTGCTGCCATTGTATCCATGTGGGTTCTAAAAGCCATTTTCTGCCAAAACAACTTGAAATGTCCAAAATTCAGTTTCATGCATCAGAGAGACTAATGAATGCAGTGCCCATCTAAAATACAGCACAGCATATTTTCCATTGTGTATTCATATGCTTTCTGTCCAATGTAAAGCTTTCCTGTCTCATAAGTAACCAGATAAATCAGGTATTTGTGAGGATTTGGTAGGCAGCTGTTCAGAGTGCGGTGTCTGTCCCTGATGTTATGAAAGTTTAGCTAGTATTCATGTTACAAATTCATGTAACTGGGAATTGTATGAGGTCCCTCCAGCCTTTTGGAGAACAGTGTGAAAAAACTTGTATGCTGTGTCTAGTTCCATCCCCGCACCGGGCAGGAGCTGACCTCTGGCTAGCTCAGGTCAACCCAGCCACAGACGGTCCCAGTTTGTTTCGGCTTCTCGGCTTAGCAGCTGGACCCAATAGTGTCGTGACAGCAAGAGCAGCAGAAGAGAAAAGGCTGGCTCTCAGCTTAGCAGGTTAAAAGATGTTTATTAGCTGAAGAGCTGAGGAGTAGAGAGCTGAGCTCTGAGCTGAGAGAGTTTGAATCTCCCTCCTACCCCTCATAAGTGGGGGAGGGGTTCCAGGGAGGATACAACAAGACAACAAATCAGGGGATTCAGGGGGTAACAAGGTGTGCCCACCTCCAAGCCTTGGACCACTAAAATCCAGAGCTAAAGGAATTCCCCCCAGGGGACCTATCACCTGAAGCCCTCTCCCTGAGATTTCGCAACCTGGGAGGGCTCCTCAAAGTGATAGACAAGCTGCCCCAGAGACGGGGGTTGGGGCAGAGAGGATGTTACAAGTCAGGTGAGGAGTGGGAGGACTGACACAAAACACCTTGTTATACAGACAACACAAAAAGGGTTACAACGTTGGGGATACAGTGAAATGAACCATAACATAAACTTCTTATAAAAACCTAATTAAACCACCACAGTATGCTTTCCTTAACAGGTAGAGTTTTTCACAGAGACTTGGACTTTGAGTGAAGTACTCATGTGAATTGAGTATTCAATTAGAGACATGGATAGGATAAAAGAGTCAGATAACGTAAACTGTTAAAGCCAGAGACGTGGTGTCTGGACCACTGCAATCCTTGAATAGTTTTAAATCACTACACTTCAAAGAAGAAATGTTAAAGAAATGTTAAAGCCAGATCTTGGCTGATCCCTGCATTTATTTAGTTTAAGTAACAGAATGCTCCCCTGGAAGTATAGAGTATTTGGGGAAAGAAGGAAGAGATGCCTCCTAGTCCTGAGTCCCGTTCTGTCTGGCTATGCTCCAGTTTCTCATCAGCAGAAACTCAAACCCATAGCACCTGTTGTAAATAATGTCAGAAAATGGTAAAACTGAAGAGGCAGTGCCTCAGTATTAACAGAACTGAAGTGTAATCTGAACATTCTCCCAGGCTGAGCATCAGGTACCCTGTTCCAAATTTCTTCTTGATCTGGCATATTTCTCTCTTGATTATGTGTGGTGGTGCAAAAGGTTGATCTGTTATGTTTTTGCTGATTATATAAGGGTTTTCTGTAAATTTTATATGAGATTTCATGATGGTATGTTCCGTTGTATCCCTCTGTTCTCTGTAATCATTCCTCCCCCAATAAGTTGTTATGTAAGGGTTCATTTCTTGTCAATCATCCCTCTCCCTCACCTGCCCCTGTCAATCCTCTCCCTCTCCCCTTGGGCGCCCTGTCCATCACTTCAGGGCCCTTCCCTGGCTTCTGGAAAGATCCAGGGAAGGCGTTGAGTGATTGGCGGACACCTGGGAAATCCCCCACCTCCGTCTTGAGATTGGATCCCTGTTCCAAGGTTGACACCCCCTCTTACACCCCTTTGCTCCCTCATTGGCTGACCCGTTGTCGCCACCCCTGGTTCCACCCCCGTTCAAAAGTTGTTGCACAGCTCTGCTCGGGGCTCTCTCTGGGCAGCGGCTGACCGAGGTGGAGCTCCTCGCCAGACTCCCCTCCAATAAACCATCCTGTTACCCTGTCAGAGAGTGCCGACTCTTTATCTGCCGCCGTGGTCGTACCTTCATCGAAGCCCTGTCGCTAGTGTGGGGAGCCAAGGCCCCACAGGGAGGAGGTGGCTTGCCCAGTCTGCCACCCCAACCTCTCAACGCGTTAGCCGCAGTGCGGGCTGAGCTAGCCTGTGAGCTGCGCCAACCAAGCACAAAGGACACTGTGACAATTATGATATCTGAATGTCCCAGTATATATTTACCCAACTTAGATTTGTGGTTACACCAGCAAAAGCTACTTTATATGTGAGTTGAGCTGACTAGTGAGAATTTGTTTCTGGGCTTTATCTTTATAGTTTTTCTTTTGCACAAATTTCGCCTGCTATTCATAATTATGTACTTCTGACTGCCTAAAATAATCTCCTCTCTCCTTGATTCTATCCTTTCAATTACTTAATCATGTCTCGCACATCTGTGATTTAATTAAGTTATATATTATTTATTTTAACTCTTCTGATTCTTCTCATTCTTTGCTTTCATCCCATGGATAGGATAGTGAATTTCCTTAGAAAAGAGATAAATCCAGAAGCTTAAATAGTGCCTTACTTTAATATTTTGATTTAAGTGAAGTTTCTAGCTCAGCTTGGTTGGTTTCTGAACTCTTTCAATTGAGCATGTGCCTAGGAAGGTTTGCCTTTGCTCTACTTCTTCAACTGGAATAAAGCAGAAGTTCTCTGATTTGTAGTAGAACAGTATTTGGTTCTGTGTGACCCTTGTGCAGCAATTAGATCAGACATGCCCATGAATTAAGCCAGACTTTTTGCCAGAGTGACTTGTGATCTCAGCCTACCAAACAATATGAAGTCTGCAGAGAGGCATGCTGTTGATTGCCTTCTGCATGCAAGGCCCAATGTCATGTAGGATTTGTCAGCATGGTCTAACCCTTGCACCCTCCAATCTAATTCAGACAGACATTTGGTCTGTCTGTGGTTCATCAGCTGCCTCATAAATTTGTATCAATTTATAATCTGAATTTGTGAACACTATACATGTTCTGCAAAAGTGGAAAGAAAAGATTTTTTTTTTTTTAATTATTTCAAAAGTATCTACATCTTAATAAAGGAAGGTACTAAATAAAACGGAATCAAATATAAATATCCATTCAACTACTTCAAATGGAGACTATAGGTTAGAGAGGACCTGCAGGTTGGATTTATATATTTGACAGGGTAAGCTTCTGAAAATTAAGCAGTTAATAATTAGTCTGACTTTTACTTCCCTCATTTGATCTGCTGGCTCTATAGAAACTTCCTGATTTAGTAGTCCTAAAGAACCGCTGCAGTCTACTGTCCAACAGCTAAAACCATCAGAGCAGATACCCAGACATCATTTTTGTCGCCACTATAATCCTGATAATTTATCTTTTTCTGGCATGGCCACAGGCTCAAGGCTGTAAATGTACAACCAAGGACAGGAGGCATGAGGAACTAGCCTTTGCAGCTCAGTTGGAGGAAATTACTTGGATTGCATTTGGAAGAATCTAACATACACCCATGAGAGACCCGCTCCATACCTCAAGGGGACCTTGTTTTTCGGTGAACACTGTGACTGTGTCTGTATTTATATTCACATGTATATATATGTATATTATTTAAAGATTTAAGTTCAATATAATATGTTGGTGTGGGAAAAAAATTCGGGGTGGATAATGTTGGGGTTTAAGTCTCCCGGAGAATTTTTTCCCCCCTCCCAAGTTGCTAGGAGACTAAGTGCTGAGTGCTTAATGTGGACAAAAGAACTGATAACTTAGTTTTGGGGGAGGGAAAAAAGCTCCCGGAGAGAGCTGAGGGTAGGGGGATCTCGCGGTTTTTTTTTTCTTCTTCCGGGGGGAGCACGGATCGGGCCACGGCTGCTGGAGTCCACGGTTAACGAAGGAGTCTGGTCCTGGGAATTCTACCATCTGTTGGAGTATCCAGGAATTCGGAGTTTCTTCGCTATCCTGCTGGATTTTGGGTGAGCCCGGGTCCCGCCGCTGCGGCTTCTCCGGCACTGCCACCTCTGCCTGCCGAGGACACCCCCTGCCTGCGGAGGACAGTCCACCGCGCCCGGCTTCCAGCCATCAGCGCCGGAGCTTCCACCGTGTGCCCTCGGGGTTCTTGGTTCTGTTCTACTATTGTTATAATTGCTGTTGTTTTTTGTCTGTCCTGTTATATTTACTAGTAAAGGACTGTTATTCCTTTTCCCCATAGCTCTGACTGAAAAGTTTTATTTTTTAATCTTCCAAATTATAATAACACGGAGAGAAGGATTCAAATTCCTCATTTCCTAGAGAGGCCTGCCTCTCCTTAGCAGACACCTGTCTTTTCAAAACCAAGACAACCCATCACAAGCCATCATCTTAGGCCAAATAACCACACTAGAAATACATTTCTGAGTAAAGTAGTGCAGCTTGTTTCCATAATCCTGTCTTCCATTAAAGACTTTTAAAAATGGGTACTTGTAGTATCAGTGTATGAAAATGATACTTAAAGCTCACTGTGTTCTTAGTGTAATAAATAAATAAACAAACAAACAAACAAACAAATAAACAAATAAATAAAGGAATATATAGACTCATCCATATTTTTCAATTTACTTGCTATAATTTTCATCATCTTTTGATGATGATGAAAAAAAAAGTCTAGAGACTTTTTTTTCAAAAGAAGTTGTATCTTCAAAACTTTATGTTTGGAGTGAATATTCCCTCATTTTCTGCCTGAGAATAGAAAAATATTCTCTAGATAATAATTTCATAGACTGATTTCCCTAAGAAATTTGGCTCCTGATAAGAGTTTATAGTGTCAGTGTCTAACCCAAGACACTGATTTTATGTCTACAGCAGCAGTATAATAGCCTGTAAATGTACTGGATTTTAATTCAGATTGCTTTTTGCACCCTATTGTAATGGATGAGTAGTTTCTGACTCTGCATTACTCTGCATTTGGGTAAACCAAAATGGAACTACAATAGCAGGGAAAATCTTCATAAGCTTTATATGGCTTGCCTCTCCCAGGAAGTATGAGTGTAAAATTTTGACTAAGAGCCTTGTTAAAATGATGAGAGAGGTATGCATATTAACTTACTGGGGTAGGCATCGGGGTGGGCAGGGCCACAGCATAAAAAAAAAAAAAAAAAAAAAAAAAAAAAAAAAAAAAAGACATACTGCAAGAGAAACAGAGCCACAGTTATGTTTTTCCTTCTTGTTCTGCAGTCTGCCTTGATGTAGGAGATGAACTGCAATTTGGATCCAAGAGCACAAGTGTTTACATTAACCAAGAACTAAGAAGATTCTACTGGCTTTATTACTATCAATTAAAAAGCTAAATAACCTTTCAAACAGCAATGAGAGTTCATTCATAAAATAACAATATAAGTGAATTTCAGTGGTAGTTTTGTATAAATGATTTAGCAACTTCACTTATCTCTTGCAACCCTGCTAAATTTCAATGTGGTTTTGAACTATCAATATTTAAATAACCAGCAATCAAGACCTTTTAAAATGCAAATTAAATACTTATTTGAGATCTGCTCTGGAGTTGGAAAATGGATGATAGGATTTTAAAACTATGTGCATCCCTCCCTTAATTTTTGAGGCTTTGGATGTATAGTACATAAAAGCACCATTTCAGCTATCAGTGTTATCTGCTGAAATATAGGCCTGTTGATATTATTTTGCATTTATTGGAAGGTTATTCTCCTGCCTTTCAGAGTGCCTATTCCTAAGAGTTCAAATTTCTGAAATTTCTTTAGCATCCATGTAGTTATTTTTTCAAACTTTCAGTAATATAGATAAGTTTTCTTATCAAAACAAAAAATATTCAAGCAAAACCTCATACATTAATTTAAGCATGAAAATTTATTTCCAGAGAAATTCTGCAAAGGATTTCTGTTCTACAATGACCTTTGCTTTTAAGATGTTTCACCATAAAGACTGCTGTACTTGACGCAATTCAATATTCACCCAGTTAGGCTGACAATTTGTTCATTTGAACCGAGGGTTGCATTGTCTCCAAAACTTTATGTTAACCACACTGCAGTATCTACTTCAATTTGGATTAGGATCACAGAATTTTTAAGACCCAATCCTGATGAATATTTCATTCATAATTACAGTTGCAGTGACACAAAAGTTACTTTGACTAAATACTATAAATAGAACTGTATGTTCATTCAGCAGGTTTTAAGTCATTGAATCTCATGGTTTGCCAAAGATCCAAAACTAGATCATCATCAGTAGAATTTTGTTTTAGTTTACTATTGTGAGTCATAAGCTTGGATATAGCCTTGTGGCTTAAAATGATGGCTTGTTATTTGAATGATATGTATAGGATATTTGAAATAACTTGAAAATTTTATTAACTAATTTGAAGTATGCTTGCTTATATCTGTTGCCTGATATAAAAATATGTTCAATTTTTAGCTAGGAATTAAACTTCAGAGGCAAAGAATCTCTTTTGTTGCTTCTGTGATTGAGCAGAGTTACCAGAAGACTGAAAAGAATGCTGTTATTATATTTGTACTCCCTGAAAAACATAAAAGAGACAACAATTCACAAACAGGGATACAGCTGAACTTTCTAAGTTAGAAGATCAAAGGAAGAAGTTAAAGAAGAGCACCCAGAAGAAGTGAGTCCCACTAAGACCAAGAGATCCAACAGTAGCAACTGCTGCCAAAACGTCACTACCATTACAGAATAGAAAATCTGTATCTCTAAAGTGAAACAGTTGTATTTTTTTTTTTTTTCCCTAGGCTGGGGCGGGCCTAGAGGCCGGGACAAGCCACTACCCAATCAGGGATGAAGTGGGAGTGGAACAGAGTTGGGTTACATTCCAGTGTGGGAGATGGGCACTGCTGAGCCGGGATAGACCATTGGATGCAGAGAAAAAAAAACATTACAGATCCAATGAAACACAATATAAACCAAATTAATGCATTACAACAATCATCTATGATTCTCCTAGGATCAAACCATGAAATTTGCAATATGGGAACAGCAGAATTAGTTTGTATTTTACCCATGTCTATTTGCTGGTGACATGTATTTTCTGGCGTATTTTTTGTTGTTGCTTGTTTGTTTGTTTAGTTTTGTTTTGTTTTCTCCTTCTTCCCCTCTAATTGCTGTAACATTGGGAGACCTAGCCATTCTGGTTGTCCCTCTTTCTTCAAGTCATCTGGTGCAAATTTGTGACTTGCCATCATTTGAACTCCATGACTACAGCCCTCCAGTTACACAGAGTTAAAATACACATTTATTTGCATTCTGTTACAGAGAGAACCAAAATTGAACAGGTAAAAGACTGCCCGCCAATTTCCCATGTTCTGCTGTCTCTGCTGCACTATTTAGGAGCTGTACCATTAAGTTCCCCACAGAGACATGTTCAAGTCTCCAGGGTAGAAGAACCTCAGGTGAAAGCATTTTTAATCTTTTCAGCTTCTGTGGGATTTTCACAGAATTTCCTTGAATCCCCCATGACTTTACATTTCTCATTCCAGGCCAAGCTTCTGACAGTGATAAACTGCAACATGGTGACAATTTTTCTTCCTCTGTTTGTTACCCACTGAAAGTTATCCAGCTGCTACCTAAAGTGTAAGAAAACCTTTAAATATTTTCAAGGCCTAACCCAATTGTTTTTCATGTTGACAGACCGTAAAATTGCTCTCATCCATTGATTAGCTTTGCCTATTGAGTGGTATTTAGGCTTAAAACCCTTTTCAGGTCCTATGTCCTGACATAGCTAAACCATTCTGAATATGTTGTCCATATCTGAAACAGCGCCTTCTCTTTACCTTTGCCCAGACACAAAGCTTGACAAAGTTTACAGCTTCATTTGTCTTGATCCTTTACTCTGGGGAAGGCAAATGCAAACATTCTGTACTCTGCTGTGCTGCACAAAAGATAAAACGCTTTTATCCCCTTCAGACATTCATCCTATACATTATCTTTTTCTTCATATCAGTCTACTTTTCCCCAGGTGTTAGTTTTTCAGAGTCATCTCCATTCGTTTTTGCAAATAACTCATCGTTCCTGGGAGGTACTCCCTGCAAACATCTGTGATGATTCCTCATTATCTTTTGTTAGGTCCAGGTCTGCTTCAGTGCTTGTGAAAGGCATCCTGAGCTGGGATATGTTAAGTCTACTATCTATTATACTGAAATATATTATTTCCTTGCTGCTAGAGCTTTCTGATTAGAGTACATCTACCTGTTGTTCCTTATTTCACTCCTGAATTGTCATCTTAGTGTAAGACCACAATTATTTCTTTTTTTTTCTGCTGGTGTGTGACTCTGTTCCCTAGATATTATAGGTAACATAATTATTATGAATAAGAATTAACCATATAAATTAAAATGCCTTAAGATGAATGAAATTGCTTCCATTAGTTAAAGAAATATTGTTTTTTCTTAATTGTACAGCTCTGTGTAAGAAACTTATAAGACATAGTCATTTAGGGAATGAGAGGCATATATCATGTTCCATAGTAGCCAGTAGGCTCCTACATAAAAATAGAGCAGGCACTGGCAGGAAATGTATGCCAGGTCACTCAGTTAATATGCTATCTTATGCAGACTAAACAGCCCATTTTGGAGCACTGAGCCACAGACAGTCAGGTAACTTCAGCTCCACCGTCATATGCAGTCTTTTTGGAAGCATCTGTCTGATAGCAGTGTAGCACTGAGCTGCGATACAACATAACTGGTGCCACAGTGAGAACCTTCTGGTCTCTTGGCATTGAGACATCTTATTTACGAAGTCTATCATCTCACAGCAGCTGCCTGTTGAGGCACTCATTGGCAGTCTTTTTAACCATGCATATCCTTTTATCTTACAGCTGAGACTGACAGAAGTAGGTGTCCTATTTTTGTTGGGGTTTTTCAAAAAAAGTTTTTCTTTTTCAGTTCTTAGGAACTAATTGTCTGGTCCCTGTGGCAGTGCAGGCTTTATTTTACTTGTTTTATATATTTGTATTAAGTTTTGTAATGGTTCATTCCAGTGTACCCCTTGTTCTATGTTATGGCACTTCCCTGTTATGTAACCATCCATTATATGTGTCAATCATCCCTTTCCCTCACCCAGTCTTGTCAATCCCCTCTCCCTCTCCTTGGGCGCCCTGCCAGTCACTTCGGGGCCCTTCCCTGGTTTCTGGAAAGATCCAGGGAGGGCATTGAGTGATTGGAGGGAGCCTGGGAAAACCCCCTCCCCCGGTTTCTGATTGGATCCCTGTTTAAAGGTTTACACCCATTGTTACACCCCCTTGTACCCCGATTGGCTGACCCATTGTCGCCACCCCTGGATCCTCCCCTGTTTATAAGCTAGTGCACAGATATGTTTGGGGCTCTCTCTGAGCAGAGGCTGTCCGATGCAGAGCTCCTTGCTGGACTCTCCTCTAATAAACCAACCTACTACCTCATCAGAGAGTGCCGACTCTTCTTCTGCTGCCGCAGTCGCGATCGCCATCAGGCCCCGTAGCTGGAGTGGGGGAAGCAAGACCCTACAGGGAGGAGGTGGCTTGTCCAGCCTGCCACCCCGACCCCATCGCGCGCTAGGTGCAGTGCAAGGCTGAGATAGCCTGTGGCTGCACTAATCTAGCGTTGAGGGCACTGTGACAGGTCCCTATATTCTTCATCTGTTTATCCCCTGGGAAACAAATTTTATTTTAAAATCATTTTACAGTCTTTTGAAAAATTAGGGAAAATCTTGTGTTTTCACTGTCAAGGGGTGGTGTTGGGGTTTTTTGTTTGTTTCTTTTTTCCTGTTTGTGTTATTTCCTCTGGCTCTGAGCCCTGGGTTGAAGAACAGAGATTTTCTTTCTTCCATTTTCAATCCTTTTCAGAAGTAGTGTTTTTAATTGAGGATATTTCTCATCTCTAATCCTTTGTCAAAACCTTCCTTATATTTTATTTATTTACAGTGTTTCTGAGTACAAAGCCTCTGAGTTGAATAACATTTTTTTCCATCTTCCTTACACTGCTTTTTAAACTCAAAACATTGTAACAATGGGTTTCATGCTTTTTTTTTTTTTTCAAATAAATTTATCTTTTTGTTGAATCTATTTTTTCTCTTTCTTTAAAAATATAATTTATATGTGTTGTTGTTGTTTTTTTTTTTTTTTTTTTTTTTTTTTTTTTTTTTTTTTTTTTCCCCCCAGTATTGATTACTATGGTATCCAGTAATATAAAAAACTACATTACCACATTTCTTAAGAAACCTGTTATTTCTCCAGCAGTCCTGAAAGAAGCTGGGAAAGAGTTTGGACGGTAGGAGTTGATATTATTAAGTAAAGTGCAAAGGTAAATATTAAACACAGAAAAAAAGTGAGGCAGAAAACACCAAGTGCTCAAAATGGAATCCAGAAGACATAAGAGAAGTAAAGAAGTAAGGCAAAACAGTCCTCCATTCAGGACACAGTACCATGACAAAATGTGTTTGACTCCCTGATAGTTTTCCCCTGAGAGATTCACAGACCTTTTTGTAAAAATAAATGTGTTTGTGAATCACTTGAATTTAGTTGTGGAAGTAGTCTGTGTGTATATTAGTACCAAAGACATCTCTCAGATGTCTGCGCTGCCTGTGGTGTGCACAGTGCTTGTGCCATTGAGAGATAAGGCCTTGTGGTCTCAGGGTATGCTGGAGAACAGCCTCCTGTTCTCCTTGCTCCAGGACAAGGAACATGACACAGTGTCTGTCATTAAAAGGAGCTGTGAGTGCGACTTGAGGGTGGTGAGGGGATTGGATGTTCTTTGGTTAGGCCAACGTCTATTTCCAACTCCCAATCACCACTGGTAGCACTTTAAAATACTTTCTGCTTTTCTAGAACATTTTGGCCTATGATTTCCTGTATGACTGGGACTTTATTGTCAATATCTTCCTTTGATCTGTCTTTGATGGAATATTTATGAAAATTTGATGACAGAAATCATAGAGAATACACATCACAGTGCATTGTACCTACGTCTTCCATCTTTCAGTTGCACTGATGCTGTGGATGCTTTGAGGTTGGGGTTGCCTTTCTGTTTTAGACATTGGAAAAATGTATAATAGCAGGGATGATCTTGTTTTTAGAAATATGTATGCAGAAAATATAGCTATTTTAAAATGTCAATAGTCTAATACTAACAGGGAGAAGACATTTGCTACTTTCAGGAAAATTGGTAATTCTTGTTCCTCCTGATATAAGCACCAGCTTTTACAAAATTTATTCTGTCATTAAACAAAAAAATTTCCCTCCTCTCATTTTCATATAAGAATTATGTGTAGATAAATGCAGAGTAAAATATGGTAAGAGTAAATATTTTGGTAAGAACTGTACTAGTTAACAAAGACTATAAGTAGTATCTCTGTCATACTGGATCACAAGGCTTCTTACAGTAAAAAGATGTAGAAAATTCATAAAAGCAGATATTACAGTAAAGAAAACATAGGTTATTGACATTTGGATGACCTGGAATAGTCAGTCAGGGAAGCAGCAGGATTTAAATTACATTATTGCCTTTGTAGCCTGGCTACATGTTAGTGATAGTCCACACAGCAAGTCAGTCTGGTTTACATGAGCAATGATGGCTGAATAAAAATGTGATAAAACCCGTGAAATATGAAAACAGAAAAAGTAAAAATGTCATGAAATTCTATAGGGATCCTGACTTCTATTGTGAGTCAGCTAAATAAAGTAGACAGTCAAATGGACTTAGTATTCTGAGGAGTCTTAGTCCATGTTCAGTAGCATGGTCTAATTTGGCTTCAGTTTTAATGCAGATAGGTTTCATGTGGAGATCTTTAGCTCATATTCATTATTTATGTATGCTTACCCATGAGCAATGAAAAAATTGCAAAACCATTGATTTATCCTAGATTTTCCATAGAAAGTACTATTTCTCTCTTGATCAATAGCTGGTTTATTGCACAAATTAATCCCTAGAAGGACTGGTATTCTTCAAAATATAAATTCAGACATGTGTCCCCTCATCCTGTTCCCCCCTCCCTCCCCCAAAAACAAACCAAAACAAAAGACTTTGTGAAGAATTTCTGTTGCTGGAAATCTTGGGCTTGGTCAAAAGCTCTGACATATTTGTTAAAAGTTTGGGGATTTTTCAGTGTTTAGGTGTCTAATTTGAGGTATAATACGGTTTGCCTGTCCTGCCTTGGTGTTGTTTTTTGGGGGGGTTGTTTGTTTGTTTGTTTGTTTTGTTTTTTCATTTCTTACAAATAAGGCACATACATATGGAATTGTGCACTTGAGGTCCAGCAACATTTTAAATCTTTTTCTGACAATGTAGTAGGGATGGATAAATTGGAGCAGATAAACATTGAGACATCGGTAGCTGAACACCTTTTACAATGTTCAAATACCCATTTTTCTAGATTCCATTTTATTCCTTAGAAGCATCACTTCTTTTTATGCCAAAACTCAAAGTGGGATTATTTTATTATGTTCTCTGCTGGTTTTAGCTGGTTTTGCAGTGGCTGACCTGAGCCTGTGTCATGGATTTGTGTTGAACACAGGATGGCTAATACAGAGATGTTTTTGTTATTGCTGAGCTGGGCTTACACTGAGCTGAGCTGAGCCAAGGCCTGTCCATGCTGCAACACTGGCAGCAGGGGATGCACAGCAAGCTGGGAGGAGACACAGCTGGGACAGGTGACCCCAAATGACCAAAGAGATATTCCAGACCATGTGACATTATGGTTAGTACATAAAGTGGGGGGAAGCACAAGGAAGGTGGAGGACATTTGGAGGGGTGGTGTTTGTCTTCCCAAGTCGCCAGTGCACATGATGGGGTCCTGCTCTCCTGGAGGTGGCTGAACCAATGGGAAGCAGAGAATTATTTCTTTGTTTTACTTTGCTGTTGTGCTCAGATTTTGCTTTCTCCATTAATATTCATGAGTTTTACTTTGGTTTTCCTCCCCATTCCACTGGATTGTGGAGGAAGAGTAGGGTTGGGTGAGTGGCTGCGTGGTGCTTAATTTCCAGCTGAGCTTAAACTTCAACAGCTGGAAAGCAGCTCCTTCCTAAGTGAACCAGTTCTAAGTATTTTCCTGTGAAGACACTAAGTGCTTTAGTGGAAATTTGTAGACCTTTGGTAATATCCATCAAACCATTAACAATTAATCTCCCTTGGCTCCTTTTTGTCCTTGACAACTACTTGGTGGATGAGCCAACTTCCCTAGGAATATTTTGGACTGTTATGACCAGCTTGCATTTATGGGATTTCTACCATGTGTTTGATGCAGATCTAGCTGTGGTGGTGGTGTGTTGGTTTTGTGGTGTTTTTTTTTTGTTTTTTTTTTTTTAAATTATTTTTTAATCTAAACTATTTGTCTTTTCTATTCCCTATGCATCTGTTTTTTGCTCTACTTCAGCTTCTTTCCTGGCTCTGATTCTTCTTTCTGAACTCTGATGCGATATTTAACTCCCAGTGTGAATTGGCCTGGTTGCAGGTTATTAATTTTGAATGTGGACTTGCTGTGGCTTGAACTCAATGGTTTCCCTTCCTATCCCTATCCTTGGATAACTGTTTTTCTTGTAGGTGCTGTTGATCAATGTATTCTGGCATGCTGTTGTACCCTGAGCTAATTAATTTCTAGAAATTATGGCCCATGGCCTGGGTGGGATTCCCCGGTGAACATTTTTCCTTAAATTTAAGCAAGAATTAGCTGTCAGATGTTAACTCATAAAAACTAAAGAAAATGAAGTGCATGCAGGAGAACATCTGTTCTAAAAAAAGTGACTTAAAACTGTCATACAGCACAGTAGGAAAAACATCTGTTCATTACTCAACAGAATCTAGTAATAAATGTGAAAACAGAATAAAGCAAGAAGTATAAAAAGACTGATGTATGCCAAATGCCAAAGAGCTTTAGCGTGACACACCTCTTGTGTTACCTTCCTATAACCTGGAGTGCATGGTGTCAGAGGGGGATATCACTGTGAGGACAGCAGAATAAGGAGGCAGTTTAGAGTAGAAGAAAAACACATTGCAGTCTTTTGGAGGAAGAAATTGTTACAACAGCAATGACAACAGCAACAGCAGCGACAACAACAACAACAAAGCCATTCATGCAGCAGCATATCCAGGAATGAGGTAGCAAAATTGTTTTATCTTCAGTAAGAATTGAGAGTCTTATTGTTAATCTTAACAGTCCATAGATTGAGCACTTGAGAAATAGGATATGTTCAAGAAACAGTTTTGTTACAGTGGCAACATTCCTTAAAAGCCATTTTTATTTTATACAATAAATGTCCTCCAGTGCCATGTAACTTAATACTGACTATGGCTGCAAGTAAAATGTAGATTTGGAGGAACACATAACAAAGTATATCTACAAAAACATACTCAAATTAAAAATAAGACCAATAAAATTCTTGTTTTCCACTGTTGAAGGGTGAGTGGGTTTTGCTGACCACCCCTTGTGTCTCCAGCTCACGGATCATCTTGTGGATGGGGATCACAGCATCTCGAGTTGTTCTGTACTGTCGGCGATGCACTATTGAAGTGGCAATTGGCACTTGTTGCTCTTCCACCCTCAGAAGACCTACAGCAGATGGGTTCTCTGATAGTCCAGGCAAGGTATTCAACTGCTTAACACCCTCTGTCTCTACAGCTGCTATCCCGAATGCCCACCTAAATCCCTTTGGGTCTTTGAAATACCCATTTCGGAGGAAGTCTATGCCCAAAATGCATGGAGCTTCTGGGCCAGTCACAATAGGGTGTCTCTTCCACTCATTTCCAGTCAGGCTCACATCAGCCTCCACCAAAGTAAAATCTTGTGAACCCCCTGTCACCCCAGCAATGGAAACAGATTCTTCCCCCACATGTCTTGATGGAAGTAATGTGCACTGTGCACCAGTGTCAACTAAGGCCTCATATTTTTGTGGTTCTGATGTGCCAGGCCAACGAATCCACACAGTCCAAAAAACACGGTTTTCCCTAGCCTCTACCTGGCTAGAGGCAGGGCCCCTCTAAGCCTGATTATCCTTATTTCCCTGGGTAACCGGAGCTGCTTCCTTCTTGCTGGAACTTCCTCTGAAATGGGTATTTCAAAGACCCAAAGGGATTTAGGTGGGCATTCGGGATAGCAGCTGTAGAGACAGAGGGTGTTAAGCAGTTGAATACCTTGCCTGGACTATCAGAGAACCCATCTGCTGTAGGTCTTCTGAGGGTGGAAGAGCAACAAGTGCCAATTGCCACTTCAATAGTGCATCGCCGACAGTACAGAACAACTCGAGATGCTGTGATCCCCATCCACAAGATGATTCGGGAGCTGGAGAGCCAAGGGGTGGTCAGCAAAACCCACTCACCCTTCAACAGCCCCATCTGGCCTGTGCGCAAGTCTGACGGAGAATGGAGATTGACTGTGGACTACCGTGCCTTGAACGAAGTGACTCCACCATTGAGCGCTGCTGTGCCAGACATGCTGGAACTCCAGTACGAGCTGGAGTCCAAGGCAGCAAAGTGGTACGCCACAATTGACATTGCTAATGCCTTTTTCTCCATTCCTCTGGCTGCAGAATGCAGGCCTCAGTTTGCTTTCACCTGGAGGGGCGTGCAGTACACCTGGAACCGACTGCCCCAGGGGTGGAAACACAGCCCCACCATCTGCCATGGACTGATTCAGGCTGCACTGGAAAAGGGTGAGGCTCCGGAACATCTACAGTACATCGATGATATCATTGTGTGGGGAAACACAGCAATGGAAGTGTTTGAGAAAGGAGAGAAGATCATCCAGATTCTCCTGAAGGCTGGCTTTGCTATCAAGAAGAGCAAAGTGAAGGGACCTGCTCGAGAGATCCAGTTTCTGGGAGTAAAGTGGCACGATGGAAGGCGTCAGATTCCCACTGAAGTCATCAACAAGATCACAGCAATGTGCCCACCAACTAACAAAAAGGAAACACAAGCTTTCCTAGGCGCCATAGGTTTCTGGAGGATGCACATTCCTGAGTACAGCCAGATTGTGAGCCCTCTCTACCTGGTCACCCGCAAGAATGATTTCTACTGGGGCCCTGAACAGCAACAAGCCTTTGCCCAGATCAAGCAGGAGATCGCTCATGCAGTGGCCCTTGGCCCAGTCAGGACGGGACCAGAGGTGAAGAACGTGCTCTACTCAGCAGCCGGGAACAATGGCCTGTCCTGGAGCCTTTGGCAGAAGGGGCCTGGGGAGACTCGGGGCCGACCACTGGGATTCTGGAGCCGAAGCTACAGAGGGTCCGAAGCCAACTACACTCCCACAGAAAAGGAAATCTTGGCTGCCTATGAAGGAGTTCAAGCTGCCTCAGAAGTAGTAGGGACTGAAACACAACTCCTGCTGGCACCTCGACTACCAGTGCTGGGATGGATGTTCAAAGCAGAAGTTCCCTCTACCCACCATGACACCAATGCCACATGGAGCAAATGGATTGCCCTCATCACGCAGCGCGCCCGCATTGGAAACCCAAATCGCCCTGGGATTTTGGAGATAATTACAAACTGGCCGGAAGGTGAAAACTTTGGTCTCATGGATGAAGAGGAGCAGGAACAAGTGACACGTGCTGAAGAAGCTCCACCATACAACCAACTGCCAGCAGAAGAAACACGCTATGCTCTTTTCACTGACGGTTCCTGCCGCATCATTGGGATGAAACGAAAAGTGGAAAGCAGCTGTATGGAGTCCCACAAGACAGGTTGCACAAGCCACTGAAGGAGAAGGTGGGTCAAGCCAACTCGCTGAGCTCAAAGCTGTTCAACTGGCTCTGGACATTGCTGAAAGAGAGAAATGGCCAAAGCTCTACCTCTACACTGATTCGTGGATGGTAGTCAATGCTCTGTGGGGATGGCTGGAGAAGTGGAAAAAGGCCAATTGGCAGCGTAGGGGAAAGCCAATCTGGGCTGCAGATGAGTGGAAGGACATTGCCACTCGGGTAGAGAAGCTACCTGTCAAAGTCCGCCATGTAGATGCCCATGTCCCCAAGAGTCGGGCTAATGAGGAGCACCGAAACAACGAGCAGGTAGATCAGGCTGCTAAGATAGAGGTGTCAAAGATAGACTTAGATTGGCAACACAAGGGAGAGTTGTTCCTTGCTTAACAGGCCCATGATGCCTCAGGCCATCAGGGCAGAGATGCCACCTATAAGTGGGCCCGAGACCGAGGGGTGGATCTAACCATGGACAGTATTTCTCAAGTTATCCATGACTGTGAGACGTGTGCTGCCATCAAGCAGGCCAAGCGGGTGAAGCCCCTGTGGTATGGCGGGTGATGGTCCAAGTATAAGTACGGGGAAGCCTGGCAGATTGACTACATCACCCTTCCCCAAACCCGCCAAGGCAAGCGCTACGTGCTCACAATGGTAGAGGCCACCACAGGATGGCTGGAGACCTACCCTGTGCCCCATGCTACTGCCCGGAACACCATCCTGGGCCTTGAAAAGCAAATCCTGTGGAGGCATGGTACCCCCGAGAGAATTGAGTCAGACAATGGAACTCATTTCAAGAACAGCCTCATCAACAACTGGGCTAGGGAACATGGCATTGAGTGGGTGTACCATATCCCCTATCATGCACCAGCTTCAGGGAAAATAGAAAGATATAATGGACTGCTAAAAACCACCCTGAAAGCACTGGGTGGGGGATCATTCAAAAACTGGGAGCAGCATCTAGCAAAGGCCACCTGGTTAGTTAACACCCGAGGTTCCACCAACAGAGCAGGCCCTGCCCAATCTGAGTCCCTACATACAGTAGATGGAGAGAAAGTCCCAGTAGTACATGTAAGAGGTTTGTTAGGGAAGAGAGTTTGGATCAATTCTGCTTCAAGTACAGAGGATCCCATCCGTGGGGTTGTCTTTGCTCAGGGACCAGGCTGCACATGGTGGGTAATGCAGAAAGATGGAACCACACGATGTGTACCACAGAGAGATTTGAACTTGCGACCCCTGGTTTACAAGACCAGTGCTCTAACCCCTGAGCTATGGAGCCGGCGCTGCTGCTTCTCCACGGCGAGGTCTCTTCAGGTGGCGCACACCGCTGCGCGCTCTGGAACCCACGACCCTGAGATTAAGAGTCTCATGCTCTACCGACTGAGCTAGCCGGGCCATCGGCCTCCACATTCTTCTGCGGACGGGGTGTTCGGTGGAGGAGTCAGGTAGTTTTCTCAAAACAAACTCCGCGTTTCTCCTTGCTCTTAGAACCAGTCTTAAAGGCACAGGACTCAATATACAGCACAAACAGAACAGACGATTGGGGATACAGGCATCATAAAGTTACCCTAGGACATCCTCACAGATAGATTAACAGTAATGCTAATTGTATGTCTGTTATCCAGTCATTTAGTCCATCCAGTTTATGTCAATGTAAAATAAATGCCCACTTTGTCATATGCGATGTCTCGTCCACCAAGATGTAGTAATAACAAAGACTGGGTTAGAAAAAAAAGGAAAAGATTTATTATGGTTTTAGATGTAGACCAAATCAAGTAAAGGAGCAACCTTGTCTCTTTTGTGAATTTTAGATTTAATCTTACATTCCCTTATTTTTGTAATAAATGTGTGGTTCTACAGAACTATTTCAATTTATAAAATACATTCCTTCCAATCTTTCAATTTATTCATTTGTTCATTTCTGAGTCTCAGTATACATCTTCATCAGCTGGAAAATACTATCTAAGGCAGTGGACAGAACCTTTTCATTTGAAATGATGACTTTATTAATTTTTGCCATCTACATGCAATTAAAAAGTTTTTGAATATCTTATGGAACATCAAATTTAGGTCACTCTCAATATGCAGAGCTGAGGAATCAGTGCTTTTCTTTTATATAATTATGCAGTGAGATTTGGACATTATTGAATAAAACTTCAGAACTTAATTCAATAATATTTAATTGCATGATAGTGCCTGTCCTATAAAAGCAAAATTTTATCAGTCTGTGCTTGTTATTTTTGTTGCATCATCTAGGAGATGTAATGGGGTAAGCTAAGTCCAGGCATATCTATTGTGGCCTTTTCCCTTGCTGAGAAGCCCAAAACAAGTTGTGTCTGAATGGATAAAGAGAACTGGGAGTCCCCAAAGCCAATAAAGGCTTTGGAACAACTGGAGTCAATATTCTGGACCTTTACCTACAACTGTCTAATTATAATCTTTTCAAAACTTAAATAAGATAGTCCACTGAATTTTTATTAGCCATTTAAGCTAATGAAATTTTAGCCTTCTGAGCCATCATTAAGAGTGTGCTCAGTTAGGTGTTGTGCAGGACCAAACAAAATACTTCTTTCTCCCCCACCAGATTTTTGAAAAATAGGTAGTTTTGGCAAAATCTTCTGGGGTAGTTTTCTTTACTCTCTGGTATCACCATGTTGTTTTAATCTACACAGCCATCATATAAGAAATAAAGAAAACCAACACAGATTGGTATAAAGCGTACCTAGGTGTTTTTTTTTTTTTTTTTTTAAGGAGGGATTTAAAAAAGGGAAGATTTTTAGGAAAGGACTATCTAAGAATTTAAAACCAAACCCCATGAAAACTAAAATCCCTAAGCATTTTGGATGCTCTATGAAGTGATAAATGAAAACAATTTCAAGCAACAGGAGTAGGAAAAAAAGACCAGACCTATGAAAACATTGTATGCTAAGGATGCCTTTCTGGTATTGCAGTTAATGAAAGATTAGAGGGAGGTATCTTACAAATTTGAGGAAATAACTTTTTTTTTTTTAAATACAATAGACAAATATCTGTTAAGGATTATCTGGGTACCCTAGTTTTGGCTCAGTGTATTGAGATGGAATAGATAATCTTGCACAATTTTTTGCTTCCCAGCTCTATATTCTTGTGAGTTGTTAACTATATTGCATCTATATTTTTGATGGTCTATCTCCTAAAAGTAGTCAATATTCTTGTATCATAAAGAAAACTTGTTAAAGTTTTTTTTTTTTTAACGTTTAAATTACTTTTTTTTTGACACATGAAAAAAAATGTTATACCTAGAGCAATTTCTTATTGCTTTAGGCAGTCTTATTTTACCATATTTTCTTCTACATTCTGAGATGTGTAAGACTGAGGGATGATGATAATTTTGCAGTAATTTTGAAATGTTATATAACTAAAACCAGAAGAGTATGACAGGCACTAAAGGAAGTGTGGTCTCAGTCAGTGCATGTGATACAGATCATCAAACTTTCCATCAAGTACACTTACATCATGGATTTTTTTCAAGGTATAGGGTTTTTTCATCTAAAGAAGTAAGTATTAAATTATTAATCTTTGACAACAAGTTAAAATAAATGTGCAGAGTAATGAATTTGGATATTAAGAGCGCATCACAGGAATTGGATCAGTTCACTACATATCGGCATATTTCTAAGGAGCAATGCTGAGGTTTTCACTTTCTGTCCTCAAAGAAGTAGCATTCAGCACAGGTGGTCAATTCCTTGTCAGCTCAAATTCCAGTGGATCTTGGCATGTGAAGCTTAAATTTCTAATTAAAAAATAAGGAGAATATTCTGAGTCAGGTTGTCTTTGGATAAATTTTGAGAGTAAACACACTTAGATTTTCCTTCCTTTTAGGAATTTGCTACCTTCAGCTCCTACTGAAAAATCAACAATTGCACTGCCAGTATTAAGCAATTTCTCTTTATGTTACTTCTTTTCTATTTTGTAAAGGACTCCTCTTTTTTTTTTTTACTGTTGTTTTACATAAATGTTTTCAAATATTTTCTATCTCCACCCATGCAATGAAACGTTCTTATTTTATAGTAAGTAAGCTGCCTTTGAGAAAAACAACATTTTTTCTTGAAATTACTATTATATTGGAGAAGCTTTAGCTTTAATGCATTAGCACCATTTTAATCAGAAATATCAAAGTAAAATTCATTCCTGGTAGAAAAGGTGGATTTTATTTTTCTAATACAAATTAGAATGTATAAATAACAGATGCAGATACGCATCTTTTATTCAAGTGATTATTTAAAGCCTGGGAATAATGAAAAATGTAATTATAATAATTTTTTCCCCTCATGTATTCTTTTCTAAAACAACCCAAATATAATTTTATATTTAGAAGACACTAAATACACCCATAGTAAGCACATCAATGCTTCTAAGTAAATGTTGGAATTTGATGTGAGTTGCTATAAAGCTAAGGAATGTAGTGAATTTATTAAAAGTGAGGGGCATTTCTGAGGTATTAGCAGGAAGGAAGAATGTGATAAAGCATTTTTCCTCAAGAGATAAGTATTTGATATGCTTGGTTATACAAGCAGGGATTTCAGGTCTTAACTGGAGATTTGTACTAATTAAACTTACTCTGTAAAATAGAAGTGAAAGTATTATCTGAACAAATTAGGGCAATCTCTCAAGAGACAATAGTGTTAAGAAGTCTTTTATTGTGGGAGGGTTTTGTGGCTGGTGTGGTGTGGTGGGTTTTTTGTGCGTGTGGTGTTTTTTTTTTTGTTTTTTTTTTTTTTTTTTCTTTTTTCTTTTTTCTTTTTTCTTTCTTCCAGTCAGCCTTTTACACAACTCACAAAAAAAAAAAAAAAAAAAAAAAAAAAAAAAAAAAAAAAAAATCTATAAAGCCAAAAGAGTTTCAAGAAAAGCAGTGATGCATGAAAGTCTCTAAAATTCATATGCACAGGCGAGGTATCAACAAAAGTTTTACAACATCAAACATAACAGAAAAAATTGACATAAAAATTGAGGTGAAATTTATAACCCATGCCTGAGTTGTCATGTCTATGCTTTACTCATCATTGGTATGATTCAAAATTCAACAAATTTTACTTTAAGGCTTATTTCCAAGATTAGATTAGTAAAGTTGCATGCATTTTGAGATGAAAGGAATTTTAGATTTCTGTTTGATACCATTTGCAGCAAAACAGGGAACTAAAAAAAAAAATTTAAATCAATGTGTCTGTCCATTCTAAAGTTTGTTTACTGCAGTAATGTATTGTAGAAGATACTGTAGCTCTTAAAACTACCTACATAATACTTTGATTACTTCAGGTAATTTTAGGAGTGCAGAAGTTAAAATGGGCCCTAGAGAGATTAAGTACTGTTCCAAACACAGATAATATGGGGGTACATAAATAAGTCACATCTCTCAAAGAATTCTCCTCTCATCACACCAGCATTTCACAGTGGTTTTAGTGGTTTTAATATTCTCTATTTGCCTCACAGTTGTAAACACACTCTGTCATTGTTTAAAACAGTGTAACATAAACATCAGTAGGAAAAATACTTACATTTGAACACATCTATATTATAATGTGCTATCAAGGTATTATCATAAGTAAAACTGGGAATTTATAACTCAGTTTTAAACAACAGACCATACTGAAATTTATAACCTTTGCTGCTCCTTTTGATAAGATGGAACCAAATTGGTTTAAAACAAATGGAATCTGAATTAAGACACGTATTTCCTTTGTCCTAAATTTATGGAAGCCAATTACCTTAGATTTAATACAATTTGGAAAGGCACCTGAATGAATCACTGGTAAGTGCTTTGGTGTTGTTCCAAGTGCCAACAGCAAAGGGCAAAAGATGCCATGACTTTTTTCAGAAAAGGACTTCTCAGTGGAGCTGTTATACTTGCAACACATCCCCTAATGCAATGCTGCTTATCAGCTTATCAAGGCTGCTTAAGTCAGCAACAACTTCTAAGTGATTATAAGGACCCCCAAATTCCCACCTGTACGTTTGTATGTAAGAGTACAGATAAGCTTGTCAGAAATTAAGAGAGAAATAGACAACTTTCACCTTTCACAAACTGTACACTAAATGTATATTCGACAACCCTTCTTTTGATGTACTCTATTAACCTTATCTTGAAAATAATTGGAATGTATCTGTGTCAGGAATATGGACTTTTTGAGATTTATTTCCATATAATTCCCTTGACACGCTTGCTGTTTGCACATTTTTAATGTTTCCTATTCCTTACAGGAGGGCTATGTGCCTGGATGTTCTTATACACCTGAAAATGGAAGAATAAGGGCTAAGAACAACTGACAGAAATAAGGCAAAGCACCATGCTTGCCTGGATACCAGCTGAGGATTAGTAGTGGTTGCTCCACTAATGAATTTGTCTGTCAAAGTTTGTGGCAGTAAGGAAGGAAAAGTATGAAAGTAAAATTAAGCTTGCTGGTGTAGACTTCACTTTCAGTAATTGGTGCTGAAGGGAGGACTAGAGGGAAGACTATTGAACTCTGAGGTAGAAATAGGTAAACTCTCTTCTCTAAGCAGCTTCTTTAAGACTAGCTAGCTGGATTGCAAAGAGGCGGAGACAAGCACTCTAAACGGGTGTTACAGAAATTTCTTTGGATATATTGTAGAAAGAGAAGTTCTAATGTTGAATCTGAGAAAACTGAAAAATAAAACTGGAAGCTGGGAAAGCATGATTGTCAGTTGGCAGTGTAAAAGTTGCTTTCTCCTCCAGGAGTATGAAAAAATTTTTGGAGCTGTTTTTCACTGACACAAATAAATTCCATAATGCATCGGTGATGCAGGTTTTGTGATTTTTTTTTTTTTTTTTTTTTTAAGAAAGTAATCTGCAAACAACTTATTTTGAGAGTATCTAACTGCATTCCGAAATGACATAGATATTTTCTCAGGTTAATTAATATTTTCTACACAGTACATGTGAAGCATCCAAGCATGATGATCTCACTTATTTCCTGTGCCCAGAGCATATGACAAGGCAATTGGTTATTAACCAGCCCAGCACAACAGCATGCCTTTTTGCAATTTTTTCTCTGAAGAGGAGTTTACTCTGTGTTATATACAGTCTTCAGTTTTCATTGCTTCCCATTTTCACCCTATTTATTCTCTGGATTATAAGCAAGTGGGACCAGCTGATCTTCACCCCGAGTTACTGTTTTGAACCCAGGAGCCTGACCAAATCTGTCTCATTGTCTGTGTTCCAGTTCTATTCTGTTATTTTAGAGAAAATAAGTAGCTATTTGAAAATATGTTTTCTTACAAATACAATTCCTCACAAGCAGTGAACAAACCAATGAATCTGTTCCAGCAAGACAATGCTTCTTAGATGTGAAGAACAAATATAAAGTTTTGTAAGGCTTGTTCAAATATCTAAGGCTCACTTTGGTCCCCATTATCACTCTTCAGTTTCCTCTGTATGGATGAACCTCTGGAACAATTTGTTTCAGAGCAGCTGCTGTATGTGAGACTCATATACCAAAATATCAGCCTCTATGTCAAGGACTCATGAAGGTGGATATAACCAACAACTCAGAGCTTTTAACTATTGTTGTAGTGCATTTATTTGGTTTATATTGTATTCCATTTTTATATTGGGGTTTGTAATATTTCTTCCATTCCCTGGAAACTGTATCACGTGGTTTGTCCCTGCTCTGCCGCCCCCATCCCCCACACTGGAATGTAACCCAGCTCTGTTCCACTCCCACTTTATCCCTGATTGGGCAGTGGCTTGTCCCTACCTCTGGGCCCTGCCCCCCGGGGAAAAGCCCTGGGATGGAGGCAGGGTGGCCTCTTTGCATCGGGACAGGGACAGGAAAAGAGCTAAAGGAGTTCTGGACTAAATAAAGCTATAATCCCCCCCAGACAAAGAGCAGATTCTTGCCTTTTGCCATCGACGGTCACCTGTTCCCTCTAAAGAACCCCTACAAACTTTATTGCAATTATGCAAGCAAAGGAATATTTTTACCCTGATCATTCCTGTCAGGTAGTGAAGCCTTTACTGTTTCAGACAAGGGATTAGAAGAATGCCACGCCCCATTATCTTTGCTGACTTGTGCTGTGGGGGCAGAATCACGTAGCTGTTCTTGTTCTTTGTCCCCTCTTTTGTTGGCTTATTCTTAAAAAAGAACTTTTAAGTTTTTTTTTTAAAAAACATGTTTCTAAATGACTATATGCAAAGCTTGTTCAGGGATGCTAAAAAGAGGAGGATTTTTGTTTTCTTTTCTGTTTTTATACAATCTCAAATTCTAGTACTAGACATAGTATGATAAATACAACAAGCTATGAAATTTTGGTGTACAGAATTACTGAAAAGTCTGCCTTTGTTCACAATTGTCCTCAAATGATTTGTAGTTCATGTGATAAGTTATAATCAAACCTGTTCTATGCTTGAAAGGATGGAATGTAAAAAGCTGATCTTTTCGTAACAGATGTTCTGTAACCAGGTTTGGAGACTAAGGACTGCATGCAAGAGTACCATCTGTCCTAAAGACAATGAATGATGACAATTTTTAGTGTTCTTCTAACCTCTGGAGCTGACTGAGAAACAAATAATTGAGTCTTTCTTTCCCCCTGCACCATTACCATATTCACAGTGTGCATTAGGAATATGAGGGAGATTCATGCAAATGAGATGAAGTTGACCAAAAGGCATTATAATGATCAGAAACTATGACTTCCTGAAAAGAGATGTCATTAATTTTCTGCATATGGCCCTTGGTATTTTAGAACAAACATATTAATGGGACAAATACCTTGTTTTGACTTATTTAGTCATCTATGATGCACAAGGCAGTTGTGTGTAATGATACTGAAGATACTTTCCTTCCAAAGAAGTCAGAGAGAAGATGACAATTCCTAGGGGTTTTTACTGACTTTTAAAAGCTTGATAGCAAAGTTATTTGGCCTCTCTAATGACATGGTGATTCACCAGAGAACAGACATAGCAAAAAGAATGATAACAATACTGATCTCTTCCAAACACAGATATAGAACTCTCAACTACCATATCCAGGTTTCCCCACTTCTGTGAGGAGCAGCAACATGAAAGTATATCCTTCTTTCTTTGGAATATAAAGATGTGTAAATGGAATACAAGCCCTTTCATGTAAGTTTGCAATGTACACCATTATTGCTACTACACTACAGGTAAAAGAATAACTGAAGCTTATAATATGATCAGAGATTTTTTTTTTTTTTCCTTATCAGTAGATGTTTTTATTAATTACTAAAATAAAGGGAGAGGATGAAGTATTTTCAATTAAGAAAATCAAAACTTAACTTTTCTTGGATTCTCAGATAATTATTTTAATAATTACTTTCTAGACAATATCTAGATAGGATGGTTTAAAAACAACTTAAAACATGTCATTAATTATGCTGTTGAGTATATGAATGAATAAATATGAGTGTGATGCATCAAAAAGGGCAGTTCAGTAAATTCTACATCTTGAGGAATCCAGTGCCAATCCAGTATCCCATGGGTATGATGAAAAAGAAAATGATGGAAAAACTCAAAAGCAGCACGCATGGAAGGCTAAGAACATGCCAAGTAACAACCCATTGCTATATACCAAAACACACAGTAAGTAAAACCAGAAAGGCAGCAAAAGGAACAGAGTGTACTTCCCACAATAATTCTCTCACTGTTGCTGCAGACAAGAACCTTGTCCCTATGCTCTGGCTGTATCCACTGGACACTCTCAGCTCTGTTTACCTTGTCAGACCCCAGTGTTCCTTCTAGCTCCTCTTTGCATCAAACAGTTTGGCCCTGCCTGTGGGCAGCGAGTCATGTCAGTAAATGGTATGTTGCACTGCAAAACTCTGAAGCAGGAAAACAAGCCACTAGCTGGCATTAATCAGGGACCATTAACTATAAACAAGCACATCTACTTTCATGGCACCTAAATTTACTTTCTAACAATTACTATTTCTTCTACATTTCATTTAATTTCAGGCTGTGTGCAGGTAGGCAATGAGGACTGTGGATTTCCTGGATCTAGGAATATAGTTTCAAAATACTTCCTATGTTTTTTCTATGGTTTATGTCTAAAAATGTTACTTAGATATTATTAATTAACACTAATATAAAACATGAAACAGTAACTCTCCAACTCACAGCTTAATAGCAAAATATCTTGTTTTGTATTATTATGCTTCCTATCTTGTACTGTCTCTGAACATTTTGTTGATGTCCTGCTGTTGAATAGCTTGCAGCTATATGGAGTCCTGTGAACTCTCTCCCACATTGCCTGCCAAGCCATATTAAGACTATGGATATCTGTTGTTTGCAAAATATCCCCTACAATTAACTGGATTTTGTTGTTGTTGTTGTAATTGTTTGGCCCAACTGAGTAAGTCTGTAGAGCAATCCTGACCCTAAATCACTCTTCTGTAGGACCTATTTTCAACCTGCAGCTGCAAACATTTTGTTCATCTGTCACTTTTGCTACAGGATGAACAGGTGATAAGTTTGAGTCCTAGCTATGCTAGGGTGTCATTTCTCCTTCATCCTAAATAGCCTGAATGGCAGAATTGTTAATTTCCCATGTATTTAGTTTTAGTCTGACAGCAGGTAGAAATGAGAACCCATGAAAGACAGGCTAAAGATAGTCACTGCATATTTCTGGGATTATTAACTAAATTCTCTTGGTATATGTTCTTCCAATGGTAATTTTTGCTATTTGGGAAGATAATTAGTGTAAGCACAATCCTTATTTTGTTCTACACTCTCTTGCTAATACTGGTTAATAATTGCTAGGAAGCAAGTCTCATTATTTCTTGGAAACTCAAGTTCTGAGATGCTTATAAGTCCTCCTTTTATGAGTTACTCTGAGCACTCTTGTAAGTAGTGAATTTCCTAATTCACCATAGACTTTTTCCACTCATATTCATCAAAGCGAAGGTCCTTCTAATGTGTTTCAGGACACTCTTAAGATGGCTTTACATTGACAGAAGATTACCTGCATACTTTTTGGAAAAAGATCTGCAGTAGTCAGAAAATAGGAGTTTAATTTTGGGACATCTTCCTTGACAGCTATAGAGGGTTGTCTGCAAACTTTTGTTTAAATCAAAATCAGTAGGAAAACAAGTGTTTTGTTTGAGAGTAACCTGTGTGTTGAAAGGAAATTACAAGACTTGAACAAAAATGTACAGAATTTTATAAAGAAAGCTGGCATTACTAACACAACCTTCATCCACCCTCCTCTGCTGGCTTTGCAGTATACTCTGGTGCACTAATGGATAACAATTTAAAGCTGGCTCACAAATCTCTACATAAGTTGCAGTGTGCGCTCTCTACCACATAAACATACTTTGAGAAGCTTTTAAAATCCTGGAAATACTTAAATTACAAACTGCCTTGTAGTAAATCTAGACATTTTTCTATATGTTGAACTTAATAAGGGTCAGTAAACCAATTTAGGCAACTAATTTATGGCTAAGGGCTTAGATCTTGAGTTAAACTGCAATTATTTATATAGCACCCTTATGTTTATTTCTGAGTTATATTTCAGGATATCACAATGCAATGGGTTTCTTCTTCTTTTTTTTTTTTTTATAATACATATCAGAACCTGCAGGAGGGCATAAGGTGCCAGGTTTTATTTGTGTCTTTATTTTATCAAACAATACACATTAATATTTCTTTAGAAAAGAGATCACAAGTTCTTCAGAGGACCCAAATATCTTTCGTTTCATTGCTTTAATTCTCCGACAATAGTTGGTTCCTGGGTGAAAACAAGAAACATAATTCTACTGTAGTAGCATATATTCTCCATTAAAAACTTTCATTCTTGTTTTCCTGGTTTAGTTGGCTCACAGCTGGAACTTTGACCCAGTTATTGCTACTTTTTTCTGTTAATGGAGCACTAAATTTCTTTATATAAATTAAAGTTTCCCAGCTGATAACTTCCCTTGAACAGGTGAATTTGTACAGTCTGCAAGGTAAACTAAGATGCCACAATACCACAGACCAAGTAATCTCATTCCCTGTGTAATAAGAAGGTTTTGGGGTGGTTAGGGTGGGGGTAGCTAATAGGTTTATGAGGCAACATCTCATCTGAGATCTCACCTACCAGCAACATCTGAGGAACATGTTAAAATTCAGGAGCTACTGGTCTAAACCTTGCTGGAGATACGTGATTCTCACTTAGATAGTTTGAAGAAGCTCAGCCAGCTTCTGCTCAGTGTTGGCCGGGAATAGCATAAATTGGCTTGTTTCAGTGAAGGACAATCAACTCAACCAGGAAATGAAGTAAAATAAAATTTGACCTGTTTAAAGGAAACTAGGCGAGTCTGCTTACCCATGGTCACTCACAACACCCAAACCCAGTCTCATGCTGTCCATTAAAGTCCTTTTTGCCTTTGTTAATGTTCTTTTTACTTAATAACTTATCCATTCATCCTAGGATACACCCAGTAAAACTGCTTGTGGATCTTAGGCTTGCATAAAAGGCTGGATGAGGACTATAATCTGTTAATATCATTAATAATTAGACAGACTCATAATTTCCAGCTTCTGCCTGTTTCTGTTAATACACAGATGTACAGGCAGACATAATTTTCATTGTCCCCTAGCTTCCTGGAAGTGAGCCAGAGGCAGTCCAGATGCTGTATATCTCCATGTACAGGTTAATAGTCAGGGTATATGTGTTCAGGCTAAGCACTCACCTAGACTGGTTACAAGGCCTGAACTGAGCATTTATTTTGGAGAGTAAGCAAAGAGCCTGAATATTGTTGCACCTGCTCTACAGTGTTGCTGTTACAGAGGAAGACGAGAGAAACTTTTTCCATAAGTGAAAAAAGAAGGGAGATGGATTTCTCCAGAGCATGATATTAATTCCCTTATACTGTCTGTACTGCCTTGTGGATACCTATTATTGTGTCTTTCACCATTCCTGTGAGCCAGTAGACCCCACAGTGACCTTTTTTGCTTGTGCACCTGGCTTCCCTCTTCCTTCTCTCAGAAATCAAAATCAGTGAGGTGACACTCCAGTGTTCACTGCAATGGACCAGCCAAAGCTACACCTAGATTTCAGTATGAGTTCCAGAGTCTAGAGGCTAGGCTCACCAAGGGCAACTCATGTTTTAAGCCTGGAGCCAGGTCACACTTTTGGAAGGATAAATTCAGTTCAGATAGAACTAGGGCATAAATGGATGTATCTTTCAGGTCAATGCCCTTCTCACTGAGCTCTGGAGAGGTAAAGTGAGTCCATCTGCAATTAGATATGGTTACGTACTTTTTTTAGGTAAATGCATACTTAGTTTTTGTTACTAAAAGCCAGTTGTGCCATAGTTGTGACAGATGAGCTATTTGGGCTAGAGGGTTTTTTCTTCTGAGATGGAAAAGATTCACACTAAACAGAGATCCTAAGCTAAAGAGTATCATTGATGATACCCTTCAAGTCAGAAAAATCTCCTGGGAACTGTTTTCATGTTCAGGAAATGATTGTGTGCTCTGGCTATATCAAGATGACAGTTAAAAAGTGATGGTTTTAGCATTACATGGGCTTAAAAGATTTGTTCCAGTTGCTCTGTAAAGAATGAAAGTAAACTTTTAATTCCTGAAAAGTTGAGCTGTCATCTTCTAGATACATCCAGTAGTTGTCTGAGCATTACAAGCCTCTGGAGACTAAAGATATAATGTTAGATTTCAATTATTTAAGAATTAGGTTCTGTGAAAGTATCATGCATAATTGGTAAGACAAAGTCAGCTGTAGCAGAAATACACTGATTTTCTGCTATAGAACAGTATCAGAAATTGGCCATATCTGACAGAGTAAATATTCAGGATGTGATTGTATCACAGCATCTTGTAAAGAAGCTGGTGAAGAAAGTATTTACTGAGGTAAACCTGATAGAAGGATAAACATGATCTTTAGTTTGTCTAGAGGTATCTGCACAATTACTGAGTTACAGTATCAGTTTATATGTCATTCTTTCAGAAATTTATACAATATCCAAGTGTGAGAGTTTCAGTGGGAGAATTTCTTAGTACTTTCACTTAAATTAACAAAATCACAGGTCCAATTTTATTGCCATTCCTTCATGTCACATAATTACATTGTCAAATATTCAGTAATTTTTGTATGACTGTTATAAATAATAGGAATTTTTGATTTTCAGCAATGTGTGCTGAAATACATGGAACCATATGAGTTACTATGAAAAAATCTCTTCTAACCTAGCCAAAATTGTATACTCAGAGAGATTGTGAAATGTCATCCTTGGAAATACTCATAACTTGACTGCGCATGGTCCTGGGTAACCTGTTTTGGCTGACCCGTATTGAGCAAGGTAGCTGGATGAGATGTTATTCAGAGTTCCTGTCCAATGTAAACAGTTCTGTGATTCTGTGATAGCTAAAGTCTTTGCATGCAACAAAATACTAATAAGCACTTTGGTGTAGCAGTGAAAGTTGGGGGTCTTTTTTGGTCTTATCAGAGTTAACTGGAAAAAGGGTTAGAGGAGTAGTTCATTTGGAAGTAACAATGACAAATTAAGAGAGAGAGAGTTGACAGAAAATTAAAAATTTTGGATAGTGGAATTCTGAATTTGAGCATAATTTTTTCCACATATTTAACAAGTAGTATTATTTATTTATTTAACAAGTAGAATGAAACCTAACATATCACTGAATGAAAATTACAGGCAAAGAGAAAAACTATTAGTACTGCTGCAAAACTATTGGTTAAAAAAGTCTGGAAACAAAACACAAACACAAACTTTAACAGCAAAGAAGTAGTTGTGATTATTTAAGAGCTCTTGCTTTTATCAAATTTTATCAAATCTATGTGGGAAAAAAGTGTTGTAGTGCATTAATTGGGTTTATATTTCATCAGATTTATAATGGTTTTTCTATGTATCTGTCCTATGATCTGTCCATCCCCCCCACTGAAATGTAACCCAGCCCTGTCCCCCTCCCACTTCTCCCTGATGGGGTGGTGCCTCTGGGCCCTGCCTCTGGGACCTGCTCCTGGGGGAAAAAGCCCCAACAGGGGAGGGACCAGGGCTCTCTGGCACTGGAGAGCCATCGGGAAAGGTCTCCAGCAAAGCAGGCAGGACTTGAGAATAAAAGCTGTAAAATCCCACCAGAAGCCAGAGAGCAGATTCTTTTACTTTTGCCATCGGCGGTCGTCTAGTCTCATGGGGAAATACTACAAAAAAGTATTTGAACAGGCAGTATTTGAACATCCATATGATGTATAATATGGGAATTGCCTTGGAATAGACCAAGCAAGATGTAAGGAATGAAGATCCAACTATGTCAGTGAAAAATACACCTGTAAATTGTCAAAGTTGGATCACTGGAAAAGATAACAAACTTTTTTCCTCTAGGGAGTTAAACTGGGATTGACAGATATTTTGGGAAAGCATGGAAATAGTATTGCGATAAATCTAAAGGACAGTGCACAAGGGGCTTGAATTTCAGCTCATGTCTTTTGTTAGTAAGAATAGGAAAACTGATTAAGAGAAAGGAGACTTTTCTATCCAGTAGCTCTTCACATCCTAATTTATTATTTTATCAATTCTCTTTTAACCTCCTAATTAACCTTACTAAATTTGCACACCATGGAACAGGCAGAATGTGAAACATCATAAATAAGGTAAAAGAAAAAATCTGAGACTAGAAGCTATTATTTCTCTGACATTTCCATTCTGTAAACATGCCGGGTTTTTTTATAGAGGTCTTGATTCTAGTGCCCTTGAATTGCTACCCATCTGAGGAACCGAAATCTTTGGGGATGTTCAACAAAAAAAGGCTACAATTTTGGCACTCTTTGTCACAGAGAATTATTTATTGTATTACATGTTTCTTGTGATTTTCCTTTGTGTTGTGAGCACTACACACACTAACAGCACTATAACAACACTGTACTCTGAGTTTGAAGTTACTCCATTTCTGCAAAAAATTACAGGTGTGGCTCAAATTTAAGAATTAACTAAATCAGGGCATTGTCAGGAGATATCCACCTTAGTATATTTATGTCTGCATATTTTCCTTCACTCTTCTGTGATTAACTTCCACTTACTTTAATAAAAGTAGTGTGTTTCCATCAAAGAACTTTCCTTTGGAGATGAGACATGAAAACTCCCTATTACTTCACTTTGTCTCTATAATTTTTTTTAAAGGAAAATATATTTTATAATTGTAGTAGTAGTTAAATGCAACAGAAGTAATAATGCTTTACTGTCTCCCAAAGATGTATCCATGTCTGTGTTCTTTTTAAATGCAGTGCCATTGGCTTGATAGATGATGTAGCAACTGCTTTTGGTTGAAATATATTTCCTGGCATTTTAGATTACCTTCTCCTTGTTGAGAATATGAAATATCTTTCTTAGGATGTGGCATTAAAAGATCTGTTTGTCAACTGTGGTATTTTTCCTAAATAAAAAGTACCTCCATTTCATGTCAATATTTAAGATCATAAGAGAGCAGAAGTTCTGTCTTTTAGAAAAGTTTTTTGTTTGGAAAAAACCTTTAGGATTTGAGTCCAGCTGTTAATGTTGTCAAGGCCTTCACTAGACCATGTCTTCAAGGGCTAGGCTACATATACATGGCCTATTACATGCCTCCAGGAACAGTGACCAATGACTTGCCTGGGAAGCCTGTTCTAGAACTTGACAGACTTTCAATGAAGATTTTATTCCTAAAATCTAATCTACCCTCTCTTGGCACATCTTGAAGACATTTTCTCTTGTTTTCACTTGTTGCTTGGGAGAAGGGACTGAAATTTCTCTTCAACTTCCTCTGAAGTATATCTATAATGCAGTAAGTCCTACTCACTAAGCTAAATAATACAGTTCCCTCAGCAATTCCCCATGAGGACTGTATGTTCATCTTGGCTGGACTGTGTGTTTACTTGGCTGCCTACCAAGTTGCTCTATCACTCTTCCTCATCAGTTGGACCAGGGAAGAAAGACTATTCAATAATTAAAACCACTAGCAAAACAGACTCAGTATTTGGAAATTTAATTATTACCCATCAAATCAGAGTTGGGTGATAAGAAATGAAATCAAAGGTTCATAGACCTTCCCACAATCCCTTGCTTCTTCCCAGGCACAGCTTTATCCTGAATCTTGTAGCTCTTCCCCTTGCACAGCGAATGGAGGTTACTATCAATTCAGCACACTTTGCCCCTGCTGCTGCTTCCTCCCCAGACCCCTGGATTTTATTACTGGGCAGATGTTGTATGAACACTTCTTTGGTCAGTTTGGGTCAGCTACACTGGTTATGTACCCTTCCAGTCTCTTGTCCACACCCCCAGCCTTCTGGCTTTTGTGGGTCAAGGGGGGATGTTGGAGAGGCAGCCTTGATGTGGGAGTACTGCTCAGCAGTAGCCAAAACACTCGTGTTTTCAGCACATTTCTAGGCACAAAGAACTCAGCACTGTGACAGATGCTACAGGAAAATCTAACTCATCCCAGCCAGACCCACTACAGTTTCCATTTCTTATTTCATATTATTGTGTCATGTTCAGTCCTACACAATTCAGTAAATTTACATATCTTCTAACCATTCCACTGTATTTAATCCTTATTACTGAGATATCTTTCCAATGTTTACAACTCATACCTATACCATTTTTATACCCAACATACAGATTTTTACACTCTCCTTAACCGCTACACCGCATCTTTTACCAGCTAGATACTATTCTCCATTTTCATGAGCTTTGCACACTCCTCTAATGTCCTCCAATACAGAGGCACCCAAAACTGCTCACACTACTCAAGGTGGGGCCAGGGCCTGTGGTAACTACCTCACTTGAGCTACCAGCTGTGCTGTGTGTGTAGCAAACCAGGACACTGATGGCCCTCCTGACTGCCACACTGATGATTCATATTGGACCTGCTGATGTTATACATGGCATAGATATACTTACATCATGGCTTCACCAAGGGCAAATTCTTCTTGACCAGACTGGTGGTCTCCTACAATGAAGCGATTCCATCCATGGGTAAGGGAAGAGCTACAGAAATCATCTGGACTTCTGTAAAGCTTTTGATAGACACTCCACAACATTCTTCTCTCTAAATTGGAGACATGAATTTGGAGTGTGGACTGTTAGATAGATAAGGAATTGGTGAAATGGTTACATCTCAAAAGTAGTGGTCAATGGCTCAGAGTCCTGATGGACATCTGTGACAAATGGTGCTCTTGAAGGTCTGTATGGGAAGCAGTGTTATTTAATATCTTTTTTAATCACATAGACAAAGGGATCAAGTGCACCTTCAGCACATGAACAGATGACACAAAGCTGTGTGAGGTGCACTCTTGAGTGCACTCTTGAAGGACAGGATGCCATCCAGAGGGATATGGAAAAAGTCAAAGAGTCAGTCCATGGGAGCTTCATGCAGTTTAACAAGATCAAGTACAAGGTACTGCACCTGGGTTGGGACAACCCCAGTATCAACCCAAGCTGAGGGATGAAGGCATTGAGAACAGCCCTGCCCAGAAGGACTTTGGGTGCTGGTGAATGGGAAGGTGCACATAACCAAACCATGGCACTCACAGCCCACAAAGCCAAGCGTGTCCTGGACTGCATCCAAAGCAGCGTGGGCAGTAGGACAAGGAAGGGGATTCTGCCCCTTCTCTTCTGCTCTGGTGAGATCCCACCTGGAATACTGCATTCAGATCTGGTATCCTCAGGGCAGGAAGAACATGGAGTGAGTACAGCAGAGAGACGCAAAGATGATTAGAAGGATGGAGCACCTCTCCTATGAGGAAAGGCTGAGAGAAATGGGATTGTTCAGCCTGGAAAAAAGAAGGCTTCAGTGTGAGCTAAGTGAGGCCTTCCAGTACCTGAATGAAGCCTACAAGAAAAAGAGAAAGTTTTTATGAGGGTATGTAGTGGCAAAACAAGGGTGAATAGAGGGTACAAATCCAACTGTATTTTCCTTTTTAATATTTCTTAAACAAAAGGAATTTTAAGAGCTAATATCACATTTCTAACAACCTCCTGAAACATCACTGGCCCAATTGATCTCAATTCTGCATGTTTCTGTATGTCTCATTCTATGTTTTGAAGCTGCACCACATTAATATGTTATGCAGATTTTATGATGCATTTACACCAGCTAAGGTTGTTGTTTGAATCCTGAAAAATCCATTGGTAGTACCTTGATTTTTAAGCTTCTGTGATACTGTGATACATTTGGGAATTTTTGAATGAAACTTTACATGAAGTAATTTCTCCAGTAGACTTGCAGTAAAAAGTAAGGAAAAATTATTGGCGTGATGTAATTGACTTTGAAGGCAAATTGCATTTGCTGCTCTTGCTGCTGCTATCAAGTAGTATTTCTGGTAAAGCCTTGATATATTACATTTTTGAGAGTCTGAAATTATGAAACACATTAACTATATTGAGCAGGACTAACACTGACTGAAAAGAATAAAAGCTTTTGATCTTAGAGGTTAGATCTCACACTTAGAGGTTAGAGACAACATTTTAGGACACTTTTCTACACTGAAATTAGAAATGTATCTTGCCCGTTTCAGGTTTTCCTGGCTCCTTTAAAACAGAAACTAGAGGAGGCACAAATGATACTGCTCCTTTTGGAAGGCTGTCCTCAGAAGCTTTCCTTCTACTCTGGCAGGTAAGTGAGTAGAGGATCAATTAGTGTTGCTACAATGTGGAGTGTAATTCTCACTAAAAATTTTCTATGAATATAGTATTGTAAGTATTTTTATAAAAAGTTTATATTATAATAGAAACAAAATCTGTCACTTATTAGGAGTGCTCAAAATCATTCAAAGAAGAAACAGAGGTGATTTCAGAGGTTTTTAGATGACAGATATAAACAAAATAGTATATTAATTCTCAAGATAGCACTTGAACTAGTGGATTTGGTAGAGAAATCTAATGAAGTTGTGCTGGGGTTGACCCTGGTGCCTGACAGGTGTCCACTAAAGCTGTGCTATCACTTCACTTCTCAACTGGAAAGAGAACAGGAGGAGAAAGTACAATCAAATCCTCGAAAGAGAACAGGAGGAGAAAGTACAATGAAATCCTCATGGGTGGAGATGAAGACAGGGAGAGATAATTCCATAATCAGCATCATGGGTGAAATAGAATGGACATGCAAAAAATTAAAATTAATTAATTTTTTTATCAATCAAATCAAGGGTAAGAAATAAAAATTAAATCTTAAAGTGTGTTTTTACATGCCTCTCTTGCTCATGGGCTCAGCTTCACTCTGATTTTCTCTCCCTCCTTCCATCCAGCAGTCCAGGTGGCAGAGAAAGCCCGCTGTGGTCCGTTCATCACACATTGTCTCTGCCACTCCTTCCACCTCAGGAGGAGGACTGGTCACACACTTCCTCTGCTCCACTGCAGGGTCTCTCCCACAGGAGAGAGTCCTCCATGACTTCTTGCAAAAGTGTTTCTCTCATATAATTTTACTCCTCTTGTCTCTGTCTGCAATTGTTACTGCACAATACATTTTCCCCTTCTAAAATCTGTTATCCCAAAAGCACTACCATTGTCACTGATGGGCTCAGCCGTGACCAACAGCAGGTCCATCCATTCCAATGGCACCTGGAACTGAGTTTTTTAGACATGGGGGAAACTTCTGGCAGCTTGTCACAGAAGCCACCCCTACAGGCCCAGTCAAAAGAAAGGAAAACCCAATACAATGTAAATGTAACCTGGTCAGAGATTACTCAGATTAAGTGAAGATTAGGGTTTACACAAAGGCGAAAGATGTATAATGAATTTTTTTCTAGTGAGTCTTCCGGAATATAACAAAAACTCAATGCTCTCTTAAATAACTGATTTCTGTTTCCAAAATGACCAGAAACAGTATATGCTTTTAATTATTGTTTTAGATGTCTTTGCAAGAGGAAACAAACTTTTTAAGTCAACAAAAACTGTAGGAGTTACAGAAAAATGGTTACAATAAAGTGAGCATAGCTCTTTAAACTTCTTGACTTGACTATTTTTTCTTAATATACAGACTATTAGTTCTTATGGTTGGCTGGGTAAAATTTTTATTCTGACCCCATTATCCTTCTAACAAATGTAGGTTACAAATGTTGCCTTCCATTAAAAGGTAATATTTTATGCTGAAGTTATGAATGTGAAGCAACAGAGCAAGGCAAACCAATCAGTAGCTTAGATCACATCTTAGCAAAGATTAGTATCTTACTGTCAGCTTCAATATTTTAGCCTTAGTCTCTAAAATTACCAAGGTAAAGAGCAACATAAAATTAGAATAAAATAGTAAAATTGGGAATAATACCTAGAAATATATCATTTTTCTCAATAAACAAGAATTTTTATATAATCATGTGGTCAACTCTTCTGTTAATATCAGAAATTCTTTCCCTCCTGCCTACCTGTTTGTCTTCTCCCATCACATTTACTGTAGATGATATTTACTTTGCAAGTTCCTTTTAATAGTAAGTGATCCCAGCAACAAGTCAGCACAGAAAATTATTTTCTTTAATAAGAAAATTTAAAAAATCTACCTTATTAATACTCCTGGTGGAATTAAAGATACGATGTGAGTACTTGATGTAAATTTAACCTTCACTCAGAAAAATAATGTTAAGGGAAATATTGATTAAAGAGGGAGCCAAATATTTACTTTCATGTCTTCCCTGCTTTGTTATATTACAGAGATTTGTCAGAGTCTTGCAGTCTTTAGTTTTTCTTTCTTCTTTTCCCTCCCTCCTTTTTCCCTTGCATTATTTTTTCTTTTGCCTTTTTTTTTTTTTTTTTTTTTTTTCTTTCTCTGTATCTTTTTTCTTCCACCCATCCCCTTCTCTGCAAGCCAGGGGTAGAGGTTTTGTTGATGGCCCTTCTTACTTTGTCCTTGTCCCTAATAACACAAATTATGATTATACAATAGGGAGCAAACACGGTATGCCACTTCTTACTTGTAGATATCCTTGATTTGGAAAGACAGGTGTCTGCTAAGGAAGGCAGGAGCCTCCCTTCAAGGTGTAAACCCCCTTCTTCAGAATTATTATAATTTTGAAATTAAGAGACTCTAAGGGAAAGATATGGGAATAGGAATAACAGTTCTTTACAAGGAAAATTAAAATCAAAATGTTGTTGTCCAAAAAACCCACCCAAACAACCAAAAAACACTGACAGAGTCAGAATACAATCTGACACCCTGTTGGTCAGGGTGTTGGTAGCAGTTCAATTAAATCATGGCTGCAGTCCTCACGGAGTGACAGATGTGGTACTGTTGAAGCAATAATCCTGTAGAAGGGTGTACTTTTCCTCTGATGGTCCAGTGGTGGTAAGATGGGTCTGGTCTTCCTCTGGGAATCCAGTGGAAACAGGCTGCCCTGGTGTTCTGACTCTCAGATTTTCATCCAGGTAGGAATGCTGGGCTCCTCCCCCTGGCTGGAGCCTTTCACAATGGGATGATGAAAATTTATCAGTCATGCAGTGAGACTCAATTGCCCATTAACAGAAGATATCCCCCGGAGGGAGGATGGGTCATGGAAGAAATAAAGAGCACTGCCCCATCTGGATTTAACAGCTTGTAGTAGAATACACACTTTTGGTTACATTTTGCATTGCAACCTAAGACACAGATGAATGTACAAAAGACAATTGTCTTGGTTTTGAAAGACAGTTGTCTGCCAAGGAAAGCTAAAGGCTCCCTTGGAATGGAGAATGTAAACCCCCAGCCCTCCAAATTATTATAATTTTGCAATTAGGGGCTTTCAGGCAAAGATATATGAATACCAGTAACAGTTCTTTAGAAGGAATATTTAAAAAAGGAAAATACAAATGTAATAGTACAAAAAAAAAAAAAAACAAGCAAGGAAGCAAACAAAAATCCTAGAAAAACCCTGAAAGAGTCAGGGATATGACCTGGCACCCTGGTAGTCAGGGTGTTGGAAGCAGTCCAAGTAAGTCCTCCTGGAGTAACAGATGTGGTTCTGTGAAGTAGAGATGGTCCTGTAGAAAGTCCAGTGGCCACAAGATGGGTCTGGTTTTCCCCTGGGAATCCGGTGGAAAAACTGGATACCTAGTGGTCTTCAGTCCCAGTTTTTATCTAGCTGGGCACAGCTGGCTCCTCCCTCACTGGGTTGAGCATCTCCCAATGGGGTGATGGAATGTGTCATGTCATTGGTGGGCCCTAATGGCCCATTATCAGAAGATGTCCTCCTGGAGGATGGAGGGGTGGTGAAAGAGATAAGAAACACTGCCCCACCTGGTTTTAATGGCTGGGCCGTTATCAGAAGGCATCTGCACCCTCCCCCCTGGAGTTACAAGAGAAGGATAAAACATCTCCCAAAAAACCAGCTTTCAACAGATGAAATAGAATACACATTTTTACGTTACATAATCCAAGACAAAAATTTAAACCTTAAAATGCAGAGAAGTGAGATCTAAAGCTGTGAGGACTGATGATAACAAAAACTTGTTCAAATTGAAGAAATTTAGCAAAACAGTAACTTCAGAGTGGTTTTGAGTCAGTACATGAAACAAATGTTTTCAGCTTTCTGTTTACACAGACAAGTCTCAGTTCTTCAGGTGTTTGAATTAAGGATTTATGGACCATCATTCTCATGTGGTGATTTTTATTTTTCCTGGGAAAATAGCTTCTGATTTCTCACCCAGTGAGCTTCTTCTGTGACAGGAATGACCAAGAGAGTGATGTACAGGTTATATTTATGTTTCCCCCTTTCTCTTACTATTTTTTAGAACTGTGACTTCTGAACTGAGCTGAAGCCAAGAGCTAGTGTGTGTGGTGAGTGTATACCCTTGTGATGCACACTTGTGACTCAGAGACTATTATGGGGGAGGTGAGAGGAAGTGAAGAATGGTGTAAGAGGTGCTATAGCTTGGTATTTTCTCTATATCTCTTTCACACTGCATGCTTTCTTTTCTTGACCTGAGAAAGATTGATTACTCCTGTAATATTAAATTTAATGATGTTGCTTATCTATTAAACTTTGCTTTCTGGAGTGCAGTCCTATCTTTACTTTGCAAGTAGTCATTTATCTTCTTTGTTCAAAAATGTTAATATTCTTTATTGCTCTGAGTGTGACTGCTAGGGAAATGAATGTAAAGATCTAGTAGGAGTGAAGACCTATGACTTTTTGTGTTTCTACTGTTTATTTATGTAGCCAAATGAGTTAATTCAATGTTTCATTTATCTGTAATATGGTCAAAATTATCATTCATTTCACACAGTGGATAAGTGATATGGAAATTCCTCTCCCACTTGAGGTGTCAGTAATAGTACATGGTTTGTACTTGTCCTGGTTTGTACTTTTCCTGGTTTAGGGCCCATTTGCCTCTGGGGAGCAAACCCAAATAGCTCCTCCCCCCAATCAGTCCGGTAAAGAACTTCCTCGGAGAAAAGTGGAAAAAACTATTTCACTTAACGAACAAACTGCATACAAGTACAAAGAATTAATAATATGAAACAATAAAACCTCTCCTTCTGAAGTGAGATGGCAAATTGAGAAAGTCCTTGCCGTGGGTGTAGCTCGGCTCTCTCTCAGTCTCTCCTCAGTCCCAGTCTCTCCGGCGCTGCTGGAAAATGCCGAGCTCCAGGCCCCGGTGGGCTGCAGGTGCAGCCCCCAGTGCTCCCCTGGGTTTTCAGTCCAGAGCAGGTTTAAACAGTTCCAAGAAAAAAGGAAAAAAAACAGTCCAGGGAACTTCTCTGCCCTAGCTAGCTGAAACTAACTAAAAGCAAAAAAAATCTCTGTCCGGCAGTCTCTCCAAGCCTCCACCGAACACACCGTCCGCAGAAGAATGTGTAGGAGTCAGGTAGTTTTCTCAAAACAAACTCTGCACTTCTCCTTGCTCTTAGAACCAGTCTTAAAGGCACAGAATTCAATATACAGCACAAACAAAACTGACGACTGGGGATATAAGCATCATGAAGTCACCCTAGGACTGTACTATATGGCACTAATGTGTCATAAAAAACAACATGTAATAACAAACTTGAAATGTTCTACTTGCTAGCATTATGGAAACCTTCTTCAGGTTTTAAAAATTTTGATAATTCTCCACACCATTAAACTACTATAACTATTTTAAAAAGTTTAGTTAATTTGTTTCACTTGTTTTAAAAGTTCCCATGATAAGAAGGTATGTTATAGAATCATTGAATAGTTTAGGCTGGAAATTTCAACCCTACAGGCATAGGCAGGTGTCGTGGTCTGGTCTGGTGGTGAAATTGTCGCAACCTTCCTCACTAAAAGCGTCTTTAAAGAGACACCTAAATCGATGGAGGCACAGGCACTCTCAGGTGGAGAGTGATTTTGTTCTTTGTGCACCCTTAGGTGCAAAGTGATTTTGCTCTTTGGTGCACGGTCAAGTGCACAGTGATTTGCTTTCTAATGCATTCTCAAGGGCAGAGTGATTTGCTCTTTGAGGATCTGCCTGCACAGCAGAACCACATTTTCCACCCCAGATGATGAAGGAGTAAAAGCAAGACGAGGTCTTTTTGATCTCCAGGAAAGTGTCTTTATTCCACAGCTCCTGAGCAGGAAAGAACCCCAGAGCCCAAAGTGAGTGTGATTACAACTTGGCCAATGGGGAAAGGAACTGTGAAAGGGACCAATCAGGGGAACAATCAAAAATGGACCAATCAGCTTGGGTAAAAAAGAATCAATGGGGTATAACCGATTAACACATTTCTTCACCATAACGTAGAGAGCTGTTTGCGAGGGTTTCTCCTAAAGGGTGTTGTGTTCATATTCCATCTGGCCTAATTGCTCCCTTTCCAAGGGAGCATGTTTATATTATCCAAGCCATGTCTGGCTCCTCTCTAGGGGAGTGTACTTGTATTAACACTATCTGGCTTAACAGCCTCCACAGGCAGGGACACCTTTCACTACACCAGGTTGTTCAGGGCAACCTGGTCTTGAACGTTTTCAGGTTTGGAGTACGCACAATTTCTCTGGACAACCTGTTCCAGTACCTCACTATCCTCTGAGTAGAGAATGTCATACTCGCATCTAACCTAAAAACCTAATTTTTTAGTTTAAAACTATACCCCCATTCCCTATCACTACATGCCCATATGAAAGATCACTCTTTCTCTTTTTATATAAGACCCCTTTATGTACTGGAAGCCTATCATGTGGTACCCCCAGAGCCTTTACTCCTCCAGGCCATATAACACCAGATGTCCCATACTCTTGATCATCTTCATGGGTCCTCCTCTGGACCCGATCCAAGAGGTCCATGTCTTTCCTCTGCTGAGGTCCCAAGAGACAGACACAACACTCTAAGTGAGATCTCATGAAGACAGAATATAGGGGGAGAATTGCCTCCCTTAACCCGCTGGTCACTCCTATTTTGATGCAGCCTAGTATGTGATTGGCTTTCTGGGCTGTGGTCACACACTGTTGGCTCCTGTCCAGCTTTTTGTCTGTCACAACATTTAAGTCCTTCTCCACAAGACTGCTCTAAATGAGTTCTCCCAATTGGACTTATGTCTGGGATTAGCCCAACCCAGGTGTAGAACCTTGCGCTGGGATTTGTTGAAGTTCACTGGCTTCTCGTGGTTCCACTCCTTGAGCTTGGCAGGCCCCTCTGGATAGTATCCTGGTCATTTGTTATGTCAGCTGCATTTCTCAATTTTGTGTCTGCAAACTTGCTAAGCCTGCACTTGATCCCACTGGCTATCTTATTGATGATTTTCAAGAGAACTGGTTGCATACCTGAGGTGTGAGGGACACCACTTGCCACCAGCCTCCACCTGGACATAAAATCACCGACCAAAACTTTTTGCCTGAGTGCACCCAATTCCTCATCCATCAAAATGTCACCCTTCAAATCCATCTCTCTCCATTTTGGATGCAAACGTGGCATATGGGAACATGCCCAAGACCTTACAGAAGATGAGGTAGATGATGTTGGTCAGTCTTCTCTAGACAACTGCTATAGTCCCTTCATCACAGGAGGCCTGACCTGTGTGGTCAGGCACAATTTGTCTTTCGTGAGGCTGTACAATCACCACCTTGTATTGAATGTATCTTGGACTTACCTCCATCAGGATCTGCTCCATGATCTTCCCAAGCCAGACGTGAGGCTCACCATTTGGTAGATCCCTGTGTCTTTTTTCCCTTTTTTACAATTAGGGAAAATTTTTTCCTTCTTCCAGTCAGCAGGGACTTCATCTGATCACCACGATTTTTCAAATATGAAGGAGAGCATCTTGGCAATAACATCAGCCAGTTCCCAGGACACTGGGGTAAATCTCATAGAACCCACAGACTTGTGGCTACAAATAACCTCAAGAATTCAAAGGAATTTTTTGGAGTTAGGCTTCTGATGTAAAAGACACTCTTTTTGTAGCATTTATCTACTTTAACATCAGATTCACGAAATTCTGAAATTATTTATATATACATATATATGTGTGTGTATATATATATGTAACTACATAAATATGTATTGCTTAATAGTTCCATCAATGTAATTTTCAGAGTAAAGCTCAGAAGAACATTTGAGCAACAACTGAAACTAAATCAAAGCAAATTAATATACTGTTTTTCATGTTTTTTAATGATTGCGATGAGGGAAACATTCTAATTGCTTGGACTTGCCTGCGCTGATCAGAAAATCATTGTCTTCTCCCCAGCAAGTGGAAAAAGCCTATCTAACATCACACATATCTAGCATCACAAAAAAGTTTAAAACTTCATTTTTTACCTTCATAACCTTTATTGTCGGAAAAGAAATTAGTTAGAAAAAAATAAGGGTCTTTAAATTTAAATCTCTTCATTTGCACTGAAAAACTCAACACATGCTACTGAGGCAGACAGTATTTGTATATATGCACAGATACATATGAAATACACATATATAATATACCATAAATTACGTATTATCTATTATATATACAATATTACATATAATATATATAATACATATTTTGTGTATTATATGTATACCAAATGTATATATTAAATGCACGGTAACTTGTAGGGAAGACTGTAGGTCATACAGCAAAAAGTAAGTAAATTTCCTTATTTTTAATGCTCTATAATCCATACAATATGCCTATGTTAGCTGATGTCCTTTCTGAGCTTTCCTATCAGTCTTTCCTATAGACATTCAGAACCTGCTCAACTGAAATGACCAATTCTTTCATTTAACAAACTGAAACACTTTTTTTTCCAGCTTAGTAAGATAGCAACATATATTAAAAAAATACTTATAATACTGTAAAAATCTTAAACAATAAGAGATTCTTCCTTATAACAGAAATGATTCTGTGACAGAGAATTGCTGAAGAATTTGCACTGAGAGGAACTGCCTTATTTCAAGAGAGTGTGACTTGGGTTATAAATCACAAATATAAAAGGGTTGAGGGGCTGCTTAGGATTTTGTTCCAGATCATTCTTCCTTCTAAATGATGGTCACCACCATTATTTTTTTTTACCTTTAACTTAGCTGAACCATGAGTAAATTAGTATCATGACCAAGTAACATGTTTTCAGTCCTTTCATATCTTTACTGTTGACTTTGTGGATGCTTCTTTTTAAGCTACAGTGTGATACAAGCCTCTCTCACCTAACTTCACTTGCACTTATGAGACAGTCGTGTGTTTAAAATCACTATTTTAATCACTACCATTACAACAGTCCTAAGATTAATTTTGTTTCAATATTTCCAACATGGTCAAATAGAAAGTACATACAATGGACAGGGGGAAGCAGGGCTTTTCTGTCTGGAAGCACAGAAGGTTTTGCCTGCTTCACCTGCTGTCCAATGCTGCTGGGAAATTTCAGATAATCTGCATTCTTTTTTTCAGTCCCTGGAAAATTGTCTCCAGGTATTCAGCCCTTCTCTTTGAATCTCCTCTAGAAATTTTAGGTAATAACTACTTTGGAGATATCATCATCTACTGATCAACTCTACAGAATCCAGCCTTGTTTTCTTGCAGAAACTACTGTGCTTTACCCATATTCCATCACTCCACACAGAAAGTTGAGAAACAAGTCACAAGTATACGGCATCATGTCTCCAGAAGTAATAAACTGGGGATAGGGCCAAATGTAACAGTTCATGCCAATTTCCGATACCTTCCCACACTGATTAGACATTTTGCAAAAAGGGATTCACAACACAATCTAAAATTCGTGGCAGCAATGAGGTGTAAGTCTGCTACATTTATTACAGGACACATTTTAAAAATAAGAACAGTTTATTTTCTCTCTTTATGGCCTTTAACTAATCTGTAACTCTCTCTTTCTGAATGAAGCTTTTTTGTCCCTGTTAGTTACAGGAAGCACTGCTGCAAAACCTAGTGCTATTCACACATGATTTTTAAGGGTAAGTTCCTCAAAGTCATCCTCCAGAGATGAAAAATCTGATAATAAGACTGCTTAAGGATGTTTAGTAATCTAGGTGGAAATGGATTTTAGAGTGTTCTTTGACTTCTGTTTCATTCTTTTTACTTCCATGATTGCCTGATGTACTCTCAAGCACGTAAGTCAACTCTCAAATTCTTTTATTTTTCTGGCAAAACCCAACAAATTCAACAATCTTTCCCATTTCCCTCCCTTCTCAGGAGTGGAATCATAGATTTTGCTTCTAATGGCAGTGGCAGGGGCACATAAGGGGCTTGTAAGACAGTCTAGGGTAGAGAAGAATTAATATTTTATCATGAGACAGGATGATGGCAGATAAAAATATGTTCAAACATGGACAATGTATTTAATCTGAAATATTTGCTTAATGCTTCACATTAATATCCTGGGACCTTGATTATGTGTGCTTCAGCTGGGGTTTTTTCTTTGAGCTGAATTTCCTATAATTTAGATCTCTCAGACTCACATTTAAAAATGCTTGTTTGCACTCTTGCCGAGCAGTGTAGGATTCATGCTGCTATAATTGAATTAACTTGAGATGTTAATCACTGGCCATTGACCTGTCAATCAGATAGAAATAGAATTTACGTAACCCACATTACTTTATACAGTTTTATAAGAAAGTAATATCCTGGATTTATTTTTAGGCTAGTAGTTTCTGTTGGATTTGGAATCATGTACAGCCATGTTCTGTTGCATTAAAAATGGTGATTTGAAATTGCATACAAAAAATTCACAAAAGATTCTTCTTAGAGAGGTAAAAAGGCAAAATCCAAGCAGTTCTTCTCAAAAAAAAGAAAAAACAAAAAAAAAACAAAAAAACAAAACAAAACAAAAAAAAAAACCCAAAACAACAAAACCAAGAAAAAGGAAAAAAAAAAAAAAAAAAAAAAAGGAAAACCAAACCCTCTAAAACAATTGATTTTTATCCAGTAATCAAAATGCTGAACACTTTAGCACAGAAGTGAATAACTTTTTGCTGAAGAACTGGGCACACTAATGCTCCAGTGTGCACTAGAAACACACTAGATGTTCCAGACATGCCAAAACTGTCACTAAGAAACAGGTATTTGCATTTAGAGACAGTGATGTCACCTAGATAATTCAAAATCATCACTGCCCCCAAAACCTTAAATGAAAATACAGTGTTTCTCAGAAATTACAAATCTACAAGTACATTTTTGCATCTTGTATTTTTAGACCACTTTGTTGCTTAGCTTTCTTGACAGATTTCCTACAGAAATTTCTACTTAATGCAAGTTCTACAATAAATCCTCACTAAGATCTTGCATCTCATTAACGCTCCTAATTTATTTCTATTTTAAATCTAGGAAAATATAGTTCTATCTTCGTATGATGATGTGGTGCTATGAAGAGTTATATGGACTCAAAGAATTACATGGTTTTTAAAATTTTCCTCCAAACAAGTAAGTTTCTTCCTCTCTAGAATGGTGCCATAATGCTGAAATTTAAGTGGAATATAAAGATGTATGCTTTAATAATTATGTATGATTTAATATAGCGTACTTAATAAAGAAATATGACTAGGTGACTGCTGTTATGGAGAACATTATGACTAGTGGGGTGGTGTTTTTTGTTTGTTTGTTTTGTTTGTTTGTTTGTTTGTTTTTACCACGAGGGGCACTTTACATTAATTTGGTCTTTTAGTGACTTCAAAACTAATCTTTACTGTTTTGATATCTCCAGTGTTTGATGTGCGCAAAATACTCTACACACAATGGCAACACTTTTCAGAAGAGTGTAACTTACAATGAAAAAACTCACTTGGGAAAATACACAGAAAGAACAGATAGACTAAAAAATACTGCTGCATCTTCTATTTGTGCTTATTGCTGTTTTTCACTTGACTTTTTATGACTGAAATAATAGAAACAGACTCTTACCTACTTATTTGCCTAGCATTCTAGGCCATATTGGGACTTTTTCCCTTCTAACTTATATTTGTCCTCTTGTGCTGCCTTGAAGGCAAAACCAGCAAGAGACTCCAAGTCAGAAAAAACCAATTTACTAGGAGAGAAAAGAAAAAAAAAGGTAAAATAAAATAAAACACATGCAATAGTACAAAAGATCACTGACAGAGTCAGAATACATCCTGAAACTGTGGTGGTAGCAGTCCAGATGAAGTGGTCTTGTTGGAGCAGTGTTGCCGCAGAAAGGTCTGGTAGCTCTTGTCCTCTGAAAATCCAGTGGGTAAAACTGCCTGTGCTGTCCTAAATCCCAGATTATAACCAGGTGGGAATGCTTGGCTCCTCCCCCTGGGTAGAGCATCTCACAATGGGCTGATATCATTTTATCAGTCTTGCAGTGGGTCCTTGACTGCCCATTAAACAGAGATAGCTCCTGGAGGGAGTTATCTATGAGTCATGCAGCAGGGCATTGATGGGCCATTAACAGAAGATGGTCTGGAGGGAGGGGGCAAGGGAAACACTGGCCAGCCTAGTTTCAATAACTCATGTAGATGGTGATAGAATACATACTTTGGGCACATCTTACATTGTAACCTAGGACACCTCTTTACTCCTCTCCATCTGCATGGACATTTGGAGAGTCATTGTGCAGTTTTGCACATCCTATCACCAAATGAGCACCCTCATATGGTACACAAATGGAGTATCAAAGATAATGTCTAAAGAGAGACTTAAATTTTGTAACACCCCAATTCCAGAATTCAGTGGTACCTCAACAGTTTGCTTGGAAAGTTTATGTAACACTTAAAAATCAGCAAGCATGTTACAGATCATCAGAAAATGTGAGTCTGTCTCTGAAAGCAGCCTACAGGAAAGCATACAGCTGCACTGCTGCACCCAGGTAAGTGAACAGCATGCCTTACATTATGAGTCTTTTTTTGTTCTGGAGTTCTAAACTCTAAGTCAAGGACTGGCTGCTCTGTATTTCTGTTTCATTAAGTCTTCTGTTTTCTGTAAAGTACACCAATTATCTGTTCAGTAAGGACTGAATATTGGAGGCTTTCTGTCATTTTTTCAACATGACAGAAACATGGTATCTCTTGTGACAACCAAATGAATCTTGGCTTATGTGCTGCAGAGAAAAACCTGTTTCAAGAGTAAAGATTCAGGCTTTGTCAAAGGCATGATTGAAAATATTGTATTTTTTTTTTTTTTTTTTTAAGTCAAGTTCTGGAAAATTTTTGGCTGCATAAAGCTTATAATAAACTACAGTACAGAGGTATTTTGTGAAAAGTAAATGGCTGAACTCTTTATCTTTGAGTTGAAAAGTCTTTTTAATAATTTTTTTTTTCCTGATCTTTCAGTCATCTTTTAAGAAGAAACATTATGACTCCATTTAAGTTTAATTATACTCTTTTGGGGGACACCTGCTTCACTGGACAGCAAAACACAAAAAAGGAGACTGAAGATTATTTCCTTCAGCTAAGAGTAAACATCCAAACCAGCATTTCCCCACTAGATTATCAGATCCCACTAACAATATTTAAGAGTAATTATTCTATAGATAAAATATAAATTTTCTATTGTAGTGGCCCCTATAATAAATTTCCATATGCCATTCAACTAATCTCTTTGATATTAGAGTGATGACCAATATGTAAGAACATCCCATCATAGACTTAAAGCACAGAAACACTATGAAACTTGTATTATTCATTTCCATATACTAAAATATATTAGGTATTAATTACAATAATATTATATATACTCAAACTTATTCTATTTTAAAAGTATTTGCAACCAGATGGTGAGAGTCCTTAAAATCAGTACTACATATGCATCTATTTGGTGATAAACTTATTAAGTTATATTATTAGCAGAATTAAAGATTATTTCTTCACTAAATAATTTCAGTATATGTGCATAAATGAGTTTCTAACCCACTACATTTATTTCAAAAAAATTCTAAATGATCTTTGTACACCAATTTGAATCTCTGCGTACTGACATTTCATGTCAGCTCAGAGAACCAAGGGGGAGAAAATATGTGATGTTTCATTTTGGCTGGAGATCTGTCCTTGTAAATTATCTTACACTCCCACACAATGGAGAATCTATCAAAGTCCGTAAGTGTAAGTGTCGATCCCCAGTCAGTGGCTTCAACAATCAGTATCTCTACATGCAAATACTCTGCACTTGTCCTTGACATATATGACCATTACCACATACAATTCTAGACTTAGCTGTTACAGCATAAGTTGTTTACACATTGATGCCTATGTAAATCTCTTGCTCATACAAAATACACACACAATAGCAAAATATCTTGTATGATTTGTTTTACGTATTCCTTCTGAAATGCTTCTCAAATACATAATTTTTTCTATTTCCAGACTGAATGTTTCTCAGAATTCTAAAACAGATGGTGCCTAACTGATGCTGCTTCTATGGAGTATTTCAGGATGCAAATAAGTTACTAATTGTTTTTTTCTCTGAAGTATCTATGATCATCTTTGTAGCCTAAGATCCTTGCCCTCTTGAATATTTGAACAAGCCATCCAAATACTCCATTGGAAAATAGCTGACTTGCAGTTTTTTATCTGCATCTATGCTGTAGAAAATAAACTGGAACAGGGAGAAGGAAGAATAATAAATAAAGCACAAGCAGAAAAAAAGTGACACACTGAATGAATAATATTTTTTCTCCTTGTATTTAAACAATATTGTTGTGCATCTGCTTATCATGGTAATGTCCATCACCCTTTATATTAATGTGCTCAAAAGTACTGAGAATCTTTGTAGAAGAATCAGGAACTAATAGTGACCTAGAAGCTGCCTGTGTTTCAGTTGAATACAGGTGATAGGAGTATCTGTCATTTACTTGAAATTACACATAAAAATGCAGCAGTATCTAAGGTGCCAACTGTATATTTCCTACTTTTCAGCACTTAACACAAAACTCTACAAGCATTAGAAATAAATCATGCACCTGTGTGTATATTTCATCAAGCAAAACAATTCCCGTATCTTAAATGAAACCAGCTGCTGACGGGTGTAAGAATTCTTATGAGCACAAAAGTAGAAAGGGAGAAATTGTCTACAATTTAAATAAGGTTTGAAAAGGCAGACTGCTGTGGTTTCAGGCAGATTTTGGGAGAAATCCTCCCACGGGGCCCCCCTCCCCTCCCCCAACCGGTTCGGGAAAAGACTTCCTCAGAGAGAAGTGGAAAAAACCTGTTTATTAAACAGGCAAAGCACTCCCAGCACAATACCTGATGACAAGAGCTTCGTGCCGCTTACGGAGGGTTAACAAACTTAAAGAAAGAAAGTCTCCTCTTGAAGATAGTCACTGTGCTCCGCCGCTCCGTCTCTGCTGGCGCTAGGAGAAAAGGAGATGTGCAGGGCTGGTCTTGGTGGGGTGGGTCCCCTGTGGAGGCCCCCAGTGCTTCCCCAGGTCCTTAGTCTGGAGAGGTTGGAACAGTTCTGAGGAGAGGGCAAAAAAGAAAAAAAGGAAGAAAAAAAATGGGAAAGGAAAAAAAAAAAAAAAAGCAAAAAAAAAAAGCAAAAAAAAAAAAAAGCAAAAAAAAAAAAAAAAAAAGCGCTTCAGCTATTCTACAGGGTCTAATTACGCGCGCACTAAACTAACTAACTGCCGGGGAAAAAAACAACAGAGCTTCTTTCGTCTTGCAGTGTTCCAACTCCTCCGCTTCAAGGTCACTCTGAGGAGCAGAGTTTTCCTGGGGAAAAACAAACTGTGCTTCCCCTCCCGTTTGCACCCAATAGATGATTGGGGGATACACAGTTACCCTAGGACACAGACTCTCCTAGATTGTATCTTCTTTGCTTTATATATGAAAGCCTGATCTTATTATTCAAGGATATGTTTGATAACCCAAATTTGCACTGTTGCTAATAAGGATCAGAATATATATAACCACAGCAGGAGGATGATTTAAAATGCTGTCACAGTGATATATGAAGAAAAGAGGCTTTGAAAAGAGGATTTTTTTTTTCATCACTTACATTCCTGCAGATAAAAACCTTGATTTCAATCAGTATTTATACAAAAGTCTATTTTTAAAATCAAGTAATATTCATGTAAACACTATTTTTTTTTTTTTCTATTATCTATACTTTAATCTTCATTTTGTAAAGCAAAAGTCTTATGGGAGCAGTTCTAACAAGAAAGAACCAAGAAAGACTTCAATGTGCAGTCCTCATTATTAGACATTTTAACAAGATTATCAAGGCAAAGAATAAATGAATACATAAAAGATACTGGGAGAGGAGTGACAAATCTAGGAACAAATAAGACATCACCAAAGAAAGTGTATGGCCCTTTAAGCAGCACATTCTGCCCTCTTTTTAGGCACTTGTTTTTTAGAGTGATTCAGCATGCTTTTTCTGTAACTCCATCTGCTTTATGGGTATTGGAAGTTGTAATGGTTTTAATTTAATAAAACTGGGCAGAAACACCAATGAATGTAGGAGTTTTAGTATTAATTTTTTGTGGAAGGGAGAGATTAGGAGAAAAAAAAAAATAAAGCAGGCTTAAGCTTAAAAATGAACAAAAATAGTTTTATTAACATATATTAAAAGAATGAGGAGGAAAGGCAAAAAATGAGAAAAAGAAAACTTAAACTAAAACAGAATGATACTTTAAAACACGCTTCTTTTCTCTTACAAAGTATTAACTTTCTTATTGAACAACATAGAAAAACACAACTGAGGATTTTCAGTCAGTTTCACTATTTAGACATAACTACTCATTATTTTAGGAGAAGAGTCCTTTTAAGATCTTTTATGAAGACGTTTGCCACGAGAAAAAATAGTCCAGTGCTCTCAATGCTGCACATCTGCTGCCGATCAGAGTTTTTGCAGACTGTGATGTTCTATCAGCAAAGCATCTCAGTGTATCTGGGGTACTATTTACGAATATTTCTTCTGATCTAAAATCATCTTTGTCTCAAAGGTTGAGACCTCCCTTTGACCCAGGAGCTGGGGTTTCAAAGTTCCTAAATAAATCTCCATTACATCAGTCCTTTATTTTGATTAGAATAGCATTCTATCCAAATAATACTAAGATGCTGCAAAGAACAGTTCATTTCTTCATAATTTACCTTAGATAAATCCAGTTAAAAATGTCCACTTCTTCAATCCTATTGCAATATTGTTAGTTATTTTACTTCTCATCTAACTGGCTTCATGCAGTGTCTGCTCCATGTGGTGGTGCAGAACTGTTTTATTAGATTTTTGTAAGAAGTTTATGTTATGGTTCGTTTCACTGTATCCCCAATTCTGTATCCCTTTTGTGTTGTCTGTATAATAAGGTGTTTTGTGTCAATCATCCCATACCTCACATGACATGTAACATCCCCTCTGCCCCAACCCCCCTCTCTGGGGCAGCCTGTCTATCACTCCCGGGGTCCCTCCCGGATTGTGAAATCTCCGGGAGAGGGCTTCAGGTGATAGGTAGCCTGGGGGAAATTCCTTTGGCTCTGGATTTTAGTGGTCTGAAGCTTGGGGGTGGGCACACCTTGTTACCCCCTGAAATCCCTGATTTGTTGTCTTGTTGTATCCTCCCTGGGACCCTCCCCCGCTTATAGGGGGTAGGAGGGAGGAAGAGGCTCTCTCAGCCGCTGGGTTCTCAGCCTGGAAGCTCTCAGCTGCTGGGTTCTCAGCCTGGAAGCTCTCAGCCGCTCGCCTCGGAGCTTGGAGATCTCTGCTAATAAACATCTTTTAACCTGCTAAGCTGAGAGCCAGCCTTTTCTCTCCTGCTGCTGTTGACTGTCACCTTTGGGTCCAGCTGCTAAGCCGAGAAGCCAAAACGAACTGGAAACTTTGTGTCTGTGTTGACCCGAGCTAGCTGGGGGTCAGCTCCCACCCGGAGCGGGGACACAACCGGACACAGCTCCATGTACCTTCTGGTTTTTTTTCTTCCTTCTTTCTCTCGAGGAAGAATTGTGCTTTAAAAGTTCCATGTTGCTAAGAAGGGGTTAAATCTGCTCAGGCTTGCAAAGGCCACGTGCACACACCGGGCTGCAGGGCTGAAGAAAAAATGCAAGGCCGTGCTGATAAAGGAAGCTGGTAAAGGTCCTTTTTTCCACCCCTCGGTCTCATCTAAGGCGGTCCAGCTCAGAGTTGTTACGGAGCTGCAGGCTTGCTTTTCTCTGCTGCCAGCCGTGATTAAGCTGGGCCATGTTTTGGCCCTTTCTGCCGCGGTCTGAGCACACGGCCCCGCGCTGCCGAGCTGCCGCTGCCCCTCTCCCCTGCCCGCAAGCAAGGGAAAGGGGCTCAGCCGGCCCAGGCTCTCCCTGTGCGGGCAGCGGCCCTCAGAGCCCCGGCCAGGCCCGGCCCGGCCGCCCAAAAGGGCAGCAAGGCCCGACTCAAGGCCGCCCGCCACCCCTGATGTTACTTCATTGCTGATTCCAAAGTGAGAGAGAGAGACTGATTTCTGGCAGATAGTTTTTAAATGTCCCCTCCAAAGTCACATCGACACTTCTCATTGGTCAACTTAGTTGCCAATATCTCAGCCTGCTTTCTGATAGGTCCTTGTCCTCCCTCCCCCCCCCCGCCCCCCCCAACCCCCCACTCTACGGTCAGGGCAGGGCAAAACATTTTACATTTCTCTATATCTAGAAAACAAAATTGTGCCAACCTATGACAGAAGTCCATTAAATTTTTATCCTTTCCAGTTCAGGAGAATGGCATGTACTCCTGCAGAAGCTTGATTTAATCTTTTGGGGGAATTAATGAAGGTTATGGTAAGCTGACTGCAATGCACTGGATCTAAATGGATAAAAAAAACATCTTTGCCTGCCTCTCAGGTTTGCTTCTGCTGCCCACCACAGTGAGGTTCAGTATTACCTCTGCTGGATAACATAGATTGCTCTGGAGAAGCAAGCAATATAATGCTGTCAGAATGGCACTGGATCTTTCTGAGTGTCAGATCTTGCAAGCTCTGTAAAATGGTGCTTCCTGGACCTGAGTGAATATCTTCTTATGCCTTGTAAGCTTATCAGGCTTATAAGGTCTCTATGATGCTATATGCTTGCCACATGCTCCACCATAATCTTTGAGACAGACCACCGGTAGTGTTGATGTAAGTTTTAAATTTTTTTGTATCGATAGACCATTGAAAACATACCAACTCAAATTTTGAACCCAAAACTTTATTTTCTGCAAACTAGAGCTTTAATTGACACCACTCCTGCAAAGCTACTACCATGACTAAAGGTCATTGTAAACAATAAAATTTATTAAGGATTATTTATTAAGATTTATTTTTCTGATTTATTCTGTTCAAATAAAAAATAGTATTTTCCTGTGCAGATATGAAGTGGGAATGGATGGTAAGACTCAGACTAGGTTTTATTCTAACCTAATCCCTCATTGCCCAGAGTAGTTCACCCATCTCCTTTTTCTGATACTATGCTTTTCCTTCCATTTGAAGAAAAATGAATGTTTGGCTAAAAAATTTGTTCTTTTTGTCCTCCACTGCTTCCTCCAGCCAGAAATTACTAAAAATATTACTCTTACTCAAGGCTCCCTCTTTCACTCCTGTGTTAAGTGCTTAAGGCCTGTTCTGAGTGGTTACATCACAATTTTAATTGTTCAGGGAAAAAAAGCGATATGAATCGTATCAACCCAACCAGGACCATGATATGGCTATTTAATTTTCAACTTGCAAAATTGTCTATTCTATCCATAAAGTGAGACTGACTTACTGACATTGTAGAGTGTGTAATGTGTCATTATGAAAATGGAGACACCTAAGGCTCCTGCCTTCAAGTCTGAAACAATATGCAAATATTTCCTCCTGAAAACACACCATCATCTTTGAGGAACTATATCCAAGATGAGAAAATTTCATCTGAGCATGTATTTGCAATTTTATTATTAGTTTTCGAAATGAAATTGTCATAAACTAACAGTAATTTAAAAAAAAAAAAAAAAACTGAAATCTGTAATTTATCCATTGTGTGTTCTAATGAAAATTATGACAAAATCTCTTTGCTACAGATAAGTATGTATTGTAATGTCTAAAACTGAAGGCCGAAGAGAAGTCCTGTCACTACCACCCCTAAGAGTGATTGGATTGCCATTTGCAAACACATAAAGAGGAGTTAGAAGAGTTACAGAAAAATTAGACCCAATCAGCTGTTCTGTATGTCCAGCCAGGAGAATCTTTTAAAAATTCAACTTTTCTCAGGTATGTAGTTAAGTTAAAAGACTTAGCTCAGAAGCCTGAGCTCACTTCCTAGTCTACTTCAGAATATTTTAGTTTCTTTACATGAGAGGCAATGAAGTGGGCTTCATTGCTTTAATTTAGGTAAGTAAAATTTAGACAAGTAAAAGTCATAGCTAGGACTGCATTGACAGCAAAATGGGGTTGGCATTCTGGAGAATATATACATTTTTTTATTGATTCTTCTTTTGTGTTCTTCTTCCATCAAAGAGCAGCAGTCTCAGTGTCTAAGAGTGTAATAGCCTCATTAAATTAAAAGGATAAGCTTAGGTATTTTTGCAATTGTCTTTTACTGAGTTGAAGTTTAAACCTCGATCTAAGAGTCTCCATTTCTACAGCATTTGATTTTTTTTAACTGTTGTAGTTTTGATTATATCTATTGTCTGTAAAAAATCCCTTTCATTTGAAGATTGCAATATTCTTCATCTTCGTGACATGCTTAGACAATTAACTTCTTAGGATATTCTGCATGATAAAATTTGTAAAGATTTTTGAAAATAAATTTTGAATTGAGATCCATTTTGAGTTAGAACAGGATCTCTCTGTTTACCTTCTGAAAAGCAGTTACTGTTCATAGATATAAACAGCATCAATTTTTTCAGTATGTGTTTGTTTGAGATCTTTCAGTACATTCGTTATTGTGTTCCTTCTCTGAGCCGCTTGAAACTATTAACCTTCTTGAGCTTAAAATTATTATATAATATTTTATTATTAATAGAATTTTTTTATGCACTGTATGCAATTCCATATGCTGCCCTTATTGTGATTTGGTTTTGACTGTAACTGATTATAAAACTTATGCCATCACAGCTGAGCTGTGACTATTAAAACTACTTCATCCAAAGGTACAGGTAATTATGGACTACACAAGAGGTATTTTCCACTTTGGTGATCATTGTAGGTGTTTTAATCAACTTGACTATTTATTTGATGATGTATTACCAATGTGTCTAACTTTGAATGTAATTCACTGAAGTTCCTTGCATTCCTCTTTAATCTTGACCAACAAAATAACTTTGAGCCATCTGCAATTTTTTACCTCATTGTTAATTTCTTTTCCAGAGCATTGATAAAAATAATGAACAGTGGATATAACACAGAATTCCCCAGACAGTCTGCTATTGGTCTTTTGTATTTTGTGGCTTTTTTTTTTTTTTTTGATAAAAATAGATAATTTAATATTTTTTTTTCCTGACTCCCAGTCAGTTCCTGATCCATATCAATTCTTTGCATCTAATCTAATGCCTACATATTTCTTTAGTAGTCAGTCAAGGACATGGGTTTATGTGGCAAGGTTTTGATAGCAGAGGGGCCACAGGGATGGCTTCTATGAGGTGACACCAGCAGCTGTTTGCATGTCAGACAGAATCAATTCCAGTTGGCTCAAAGAAACTGCTGCCACCGGCTGCAGCTAAAGACCATCAGTGATGCTGACAGCACCTCTGGGATGATGTATTTAAGAAAGGGTAAAAAATGCTTCACAAGAACAGTTGGGAGAGAGAAATGAGAACATGGAAGAGAAGCAGCCTTGCAGATGCCAAAGCCAGGGAAGAAGGAGGGGGAGGCAGTGCTCCAGGAGCAGACACTCTGCAGCCCAAGAGGAATGGTGAAGCAGGTTGTTGGTCTATGGCCCATGAAGACAGCATGACAGTAAATATCTAGCAAAAAGCAGTGCCTCCCATGGAGCACACAGCAGGTGGACATACCCTGAAGAAAGCTGAAGTCCTTGGAAAGCTCATTCAGAAGATGTGTCCTGGCAGGAGCTGTGGCCCATGGAGAGGACCAGATCATTCCTGAAGACTGTATCCATGGAAATGACCTATGCCTGGGTAGTTCTTGAGGAGCCACAGCCTACAGGAAGGACTCATACTGGAGAGGTTTGTGAGGGACGCTCATGGTACAACTCCCATCCCGGAGCAGTGGAAGACTATGAGGAAATAGAAGTGGCAGAGAAAAAGGATTATGATCTCAGTGAATTTCCGTTTCTCTGTGCTCTTGCACTGCTTTTGAGATAGAAAAAGCAGAAATTAAGTCTGAGAAGAAGGAGTGGAGGAAAGGTGGTTTTGATTCTGCTTTCATTACTCACTTTCTGTGAGTTATTGATGTTATTCTGTGATTCAATGACACTAAATTGAATTAAATTTCCCCACGCTGAGTCTGCTTTGCCCAACATGATATTTGGTGTATTTCTCCCTGTTCTTATCTCAAAAATCTTCATCTTATTTCCCCCTTTTTCTGTAGATACAGGAGAAACTATATAACTGCTTCGTGGATACCAGCCTGCCAGCCAAAGTCAACCCACCACACAAGGGTAAATAAATTATATTAATCTCTTTAATTTATTCCTTTTGAAAACATTTATAAAGACCCAATAAATTTATAAAATGAAATTTTCCTTTACATGAACATAGCTATTTAGATACAGAAATGTGTCTAACTGGAAGACTCACAAACTCATTCAGTTTCCATATTGTGGTTAATGCCTATCATGTATTGACTTCTCAACTTCCATGAATTGAAAGTAAACAACTTTAGTGGAAGAATATATTTGGTTGGCATAGATTAAGATACAGAGAGGAAATCTTCAGTATGAGCTCTGAGACACTTACATGTGGATCTTGAAACACTTCTGCAAGTGATCTATTAAAGATTTTCCAAAGTCTAAAATGCAATAACTTGCAAAGTATTTCTTTAAGCCTTTATAGTTCTTTATGTGGAAACATAGCTAGAGAGTTTGATACAACAACACTCAGGCTGTTGAAAAGATGGTAAGACACATTGGAACAAGGTCCAAACATACTTGAATGGAGAGAAGAAAATTAAAAGAAGTGTTTTTTATCTCATAAAGCAAAATAAGGTGGAAGACCATTGAAGAATATTCTAATGCAAAATCTCACTGGCATGTTTATTATTAAGTAGTAGGAAGGGAAGAAAAAGACAAGTTCCACAACATGCCAATTTAGCTAGTTCCCAAAATGGACTAATTTATGCAGTGTAGCAAATACATATTTAGATCAGCATGAAAAGGATTAAATAACATTCCTTGTAGTCCATCTTCTCAGCACTGGAGATGAGCACTATTTATGTTTTGGGTTTGCTGTATGACAGATTTCAAAGTGTTGTACGGCAGCAAGCAGATATGTTGGACTAAGGGGTCAAAACCCTAAGAAATATGTGGCTGAATTTATCCTTTTAAACAGGAGTTCAGCAAGAATATTCTGACTTTTAGAATATGTTTTTTTTATTTTACAGTTTTGCAAAGCAGCATACCTGCAAAATTTATTCAAAACTAACTTTAGGAAAACAGTTGTGTTTGATCATGAAGACCTTTGATTTAATGTAGGCATACTAATGCGTGTGTTTGCCTAAGCTATTGTCCTCTTTACTGTAAATGGAAAATGTAAGTCTCTTTATAGTAAAAGACAGTTTACTTTTTACAATAAACAACAGCAAATGGAATAGGTAGACTTGAAATGTACTTTATAGTCCAGCAAATACCAGCAGAAAAATAAAACATAGTGAAGATGGAATTTGTAACAGGTAGGCTGATAAAGCTTATACAACAAATACAAGTTTCTTTTCCCTTACAGTGATGTAATTTTAACATAACTTGAGTGTTTCAGCAGAGTTATAGAGGTTTATCAAAGTTTGTTATTTTGTACAGATTTCATTGAAATAATTTTATGTATAGAAGGAACATCAAAGAGGATACTCTTTATGAATGTGATCTGCCTAATTCAACTTATTTTTAGCAATAAGAGTAAACTGGCATTGTCAAGACCTTTGAGTTTAATATCTGATTTTTAATGCTTCCCAGACTTTTACAATAAAGAAGAAAGATTGCACAGCTGGGTACTGACTTTTTATCTGATGAAACATTACATTTCTGCCTTTGGGTTGAAAGTAATAGGCTCTTTATTTGCACAAGAGACTGGATTTCCTTCACTTTTCCTTAGTTATGAAGCACAAAGACAACCATAGAAAAGTAGTTCTTTAAAAAAGAAACCTACAATGTGCTACATTTAGCTAGCTGGTTTAACTGCAAGAAATAAAGTGAGGTTTTCTGCAGTGCAAAATTGGAAATATGCATAATAAGATCAATCTGTATTATGTACTGGAAAAACTGATCCTAAGATCTAATCTTAATTTTCTGCAAAATTAGCCAGATCAACCAGACACTGTTCTCTTGAAGATTCACTCAGGGAGTTTTAGAGTAACAAGTTTAACCGTAAAAAATATTATTTTAAGACAAGACAGTGAAAGGGTGTTGCTTGTCTCTCACAGAACTCCTAGCTCAGTTTTGCCCAGGCTATCTCAAGACAGTGACAAGACAAAAGAGCTCCTCTGGGTCCTAAAAACCTGAGAGGTGGCAGAGGACTTTTCCCCTTAGCACGAGAGAGATCCTGTCGGCAGCAGAGGGAAGGAGTCAGACATGATGGGGGGGGCGAATCTAAGGCTTTTATTCCGTCTTTGTTCCATCTGGTCTGGACCTCTGGCTCAGACTGCAGCGCAAATTTAGTCATGTGGCTAGCCTCATGATCTGGGCTTATATGCAGGGGAAGGGCTAAAGGAGAGGACAAACCAACACCCAATGAGGGATAAGGTGGGACTGGAACAGGGTTGGAGGGACATTCAAGGAAACCAATGGGAACATAAAGGGAGGAACCTCCTCAGCCCCCACCCTATCATTCAATGTTGTAGTGGTTTTATGTTTACTAAATTTTGGTCTTGGTACTTACTCTTTTTGTGAGGGAGAGAGACTAGGAGAAAAACAAAGCAGGCTCAACCTTAAAATTAACAAATAGTTTATTAACATACACTAAAAGAATAGAAAAACAGAAAGCTGGAAAAAACTAAAATTGAATGAAACTTCAAAAAACACTTTTCCTTCCTCTTACAAACTGTTCACTTTCTTGCAAAACAACATAAAGAGACAAAACTTGTAATTTTCAGTCAGTTTCACTATCTGATAATAGTCTTTCATCAATTCATTAGGGGAAGAGTATCCTTTTGAGTCACAGATCCCACTGACAACTTAGAACAGTTCTCTCAGTTTTAAACTGTCACAAAAACAACTGCCTGGAGAAACCTGCTTTTGTGACCTTCCCAGGAGCAGTTTCTTAAGCTGCTTATGGGTCATAGGTCTTAGACTTTTGCATACTGGGGTGTCACCTTTTAAAAATGAAAAACTCTAAAAGCAAAGGATTCTTCAAGGTACAGAGATATCTTCTTACTTCTTTACTGGCGCAGGGGGCTTCTCATCTTTATCTCTGTTCAAGCATCTTATTGCATATTACTTAGTTCATCACAAACACCTTTGCTTAAATCTACACGTAAATTAAAACAATAATCTCCCCAAATGCATATCTTTCCCATGATTTAAAGGAATGACTTAAATATAGAGTTCATTTCCATAGCTTAAGTAAGAATAGAATAACCAGCTCTTCAAGCTTATGTCTTAATAGTCTTTTCATTCTTGCTTTACTGACTTCATCGTGTTGTTCTTTATGTTCACTCTGTCTTTTCTTACTCTCTCAGAGAAAGGCTAAGCTCTAGAAGCTTCATGTTGCTAAGAAAGAGTTAAATCTGCTCGGAGTCTTTGCCTCCTCTCTGTAGCTCGTGGCATTAGATGTTCAAGGCCGAGCTGATGAGGGAAGAAGAACTCACAGAAACATCAGAGATCAGAGCACTCAGGCAGTCCGGAATCACAAAAAAACCCCCAGGCAGGATCATAAAGACTTTCTCAGCCCACCCCTTGGTGTAAATCGGGGTGGCTTCAACCCAAATGGTGCTCAAAGCTCTTATTAGGGCTCAGCAGAGATCTCTCCCTGCTCCAGGGAAGTCTGAAGAAAGTAGCTGTTGTAAAGCAGCAACCTCTCCTTCCCCTCCTTCACCCAGGAGCCGATGGAATCCGGCCAGGCCTCAGGCCAGATCCCCCCCAAAAGGGGGACGCAGCAGGCCCAGCTCGATGTTACCTGTCTCTCTCTGGCTAAAGGAAGAAGGAAAAGGACCCACCTACAGGAAATTCATGAGGTTTTATATGGTACTTCCCAAAGTCGCAGC